>NC_087225.1:1800000-2100000 GCF_034640455.1 Diachasmimorpha longicaudata | reverse complement strand
ATTTTTGTGAGATGCGAATTTGATGAAAGTCACGCATATTCATGACTTATATCAAGTGCGAGGGAAATGGAAAGGGCCTTTGACAAAAACCGGATCGAAAAAAAGCTTTTCCGACAGTGCCAGTGGAAAAAACCGTCAAGAACATTGGGGTTGAAGGGTGATCGTAATTATAAATTCCTTGCAAAAAACGCTCGTCATTTTCAATAATTACAATTTTTCATTCATTTCCCCGATTTTTCCTTAAAAATGAATCTCCCAAGTTCTTCAAATGCTTTAAATTGTTTCTAAATATTAGATTTTAATTGAAAGCCAGGTTAATAAATGAATAGCCGTTCAAGTAAGAGCGATTGAATTATATTTTACTAAGATGTGTTCCCACTTCGAGATTGAGAGCAGTCGCCGAACTAACAAACGATCTCGAAGTCTCAAAAACCAAAGCACCGCCATCATAGCTTCTTTCTTTTCATAAACAGGGACCCGTTTACACTGTTTAATAAACATTCATTAGAGTCCTCGTCGTAAGACCACACAGATAGCCTCTCCAAGAAATAATGACCTCATAGTATAATAAATATAAACTTATATAGGTTTATAATATAATCGTATTGTTTTTGTTCTTGTCAATACCAACAATTCATTGCTAATATTCAAATACAGACTTGTAAAATTATTGTAAAATACCGATAAACTTAGGGTGAAATGGGAGCCAAATAAAACCTCGAATGTTCAATTACAAAAAAGTCGAAAAAAAGTAAAACGAGAATTAAAAGTAGAAAAACATTTCACTGAAAAAACAAAATTGCAAAGTTACTTGGATATATTCTTAAACCATTTGATCACTTGACGTCTGAAATTTTGAGACGATTTATTCATCCGACCTCGATCGTTATAATTAAGACACTTTTTTAGTTTTATGTCAATGTCGACTGCTGCCAAATACGTCGATCTCGCTGATTGGATTATGTCCATTTTCGATATAATGACCCTGACCTGTCCACAAAGAACATTTATGCCGTCCACTATCATTGCTGCCTGAGTGACAGATTGATCGATTGAGTAAAACTATTACATTGAACTATTTTTATAACTAACCGATTATTAATTAAACCCAATCCCATGGTAAATGGCCCTCATAAGTTGTCGGCCTATCGCAAACGGAAGCTGTGATTTTACGCGAGAGAGATGTGACTTTTTTTTATCTTTTTCTTCCTGCACTTTTCTTCATGACTAACTGCTATATAATATCGTATTATGCTATATACAATACCAGCCGGCATCACACGAGCACCAGTGAGCATCGTACCTCGACGACCTCGAGGACTGAGGGGTGGGACAAAGTTGATCCTGCCGCGCCATCAAAGCGTTCCGCGTTCGACAAAACTTTCACCAGGTGAAGCACAATGCCTCGATTCAGCAAAGAAGGAATGTCACATTTTTTTTTTTCACTTTTTTTCGTTCAGCTAGAATTTTTCGCACAATACAACATCTTCTGCACGAGTGTCCATTTCATTTGTTCATTGTATACATTATTTCATTTCTTATTCATTGCGAAAATTCTGCACCAATTCATTTTTAAGAAATATTTCATAAAAATTAGTGCTGGGCATAGATTTGTGTGTGAATATTATTAAAATTATATTGGAAATTCTATTGATTCGTTACCGTTTTTATTGAAAATTTCATGGTCTTGTCATATCGTTAAGCTACATACATTTTTAGCGCAAAAAATTTGTGCAATTTTAATTGTTAGTGCAGATTATTTTTCCAAGATTTTTCTCGCACATTAATAAATAAAATAAGGTGGAAATAAGGCAATATATTTTATTCCCCTATCGAAAATCTTAATATCGAAAGTCAGATTCATATAATGATTTTTTTAATGGACGGAAAAGAATTTAAATTTTCTATAAAATTCTTAAGAAACTCTAAGAGAGTACTCTAGACTTCTTCTGGAGTTTTTTCACAAAAGTAATTACGAACAATCCTAAAAATTGTACACTCTTATATCTGTATAGTTCTCACTATTTCAATGTGAAGTGTCTCTTCAATTTTCGAGACAAATTACCACATACCTGTTAAAATAAGCTTCTCAATACCTGAATATTTTTAGTTTTTTATTTTTACAAGTCAGTGGGTCATCTTTTTTAAGATGCCAAATAATTTCTTAATATAGATTTTACATAACGCAGGGGATTAAATCCTTATTTCATAACATTTTTTCATGGAAAAAGTCAGATGACAATTTAACCACGAAAAGAAAAAAAAGTAAGAAAAAAGATTGAAGATATACAAATAATTATTGACAAGTACTAGTGACAAGGAAAGACGGAACATTGAATCCGTTTTTTTTTTAATTTACCGTTAAGGGCATATATTGTAAAGCAGCTTTTGTCATCAATTGGTTGAAGAATTTGCACGTTTTCACTGTTTTTGTAATGAAAAGCAATTCGTAGATGAACAGCTTGCGCTTTAATATCATTCCCAGTATTTAACAAATGGCGTAAAAAATCCTTTGTGTGAATAAACCCTCATTCAATGAAATATGATTAACGAAGTGAACGAGTCCTATCGAGCGTTAACGACGTCATGCATCAGGTCTCGTCAAGAATAAATTGATGAAAAATTGGGTGTTACAATGAGCCCTACAAACGTTACTAGCCTAGGCGAATCAATTATGTGACGCTCGTTAGTATATTTAGTATTATTTCACCATCACTATTTATGTGTATTATTAGACTATTTATTCTCCATAGCATTACTACCGTAGATCATCGACGCCATCATGGATTTCGATCATCGTTTAAAGCATCAGTCGTTGTTTAATCATTTTAATGTTTGACAGTGACCTACATTTCGGGGTATTAATAATATGATTAATTTTTCTATGTGCAGTACGACAACACACAACACTCAGAACAGTTCCTTGAGTCCTCAGCAAGATTCTCGCACATGGTTGGATGGACTCAACAGCCCTTTGATTCAAGATGAAGGAGACAACAAAACCCTTAAACTTCGATTCGACGTATCCCAGTACACACCAGAGGAAATCGTCGTCAAGACTGTGGACAATAAACTCTTGGTAATTACATTTAATTTAATAATTGGACGCTGACATGATAAAGCATGATTCATTAATTATAGACTATATGATTTAAAAAGTTTGTTTCTCCGACCATTCACGCAAGTCATTGTCTAGTCAAAGTTGTAGAGTTTTGAAGAATTATTTTTCATTTTTTTTATCTCAAGGTTGAGACTTCCAAAATTTATTTTTCGTATGCAAACTTTCGAAGTATTGTCCGTTAAATTATTGAATATTAAAAGTTAAAAATTTAAAGAGCTTTCCACATAGAATTCTATGAAACTGATCTATCCCAATCTTGAAACGCGTCTCGAGTAATCAAAAACTTGTTATTTGACGGTCTTCACGAGGTCATGGGCGTAAAATCGGTATCTGAAAAGACCGGTTTATAATTATTGGGAGAAAAAATATCACATGTAATACTATAAGAGCCTAATAAAATATTCGGTATGTCCCCATATATTCTCCCCTACACATGCGGGAGAGAGATATTTTCCGGTTAAAAATTTCTACGCGAAGCACGATTCAAATGGTGCAATTCTATTCACTAAAATTTGGATACAATAAAAACTATAGATTCATAGTTCGCTGCACTGATTATGGAATGGACTTCAAAAATTTGATTGGTGACATCAGAATTGAGCCCATGTGATTCAAGCAAAATGGTACACTCTGGGAGAATTCCGTGATATTAAGTAAAAATCACATAAAAGATTGATGATATTTCGGACAACCACATTCTCTTGACCTTAACAAATAAATAGTTAAAATTATCACAACAAGTCTGAGATTTTGTGAACCTATTGGCATAACTTTAGACGAAGTTTAGCGACCGGATTAAACTGATTAGGCTAGTAGCTTATGAGAAACTGGCATTTGTTTATTTGCATTTTTCCGAAATATTTCAAAACCTACTCAACTGTTGTTAGTATTGGCTTTTAATGGGCCTCCTTGTAAAGACCATAGTCTTTGGAACCCTTTTAAAAAGATTAGAAGAAAATTATTCTTATTAACCAGTCGGTTGAATTAAATTTAATATGGTAAATTGATAGACGTGATTGTACTCCGGATGTAGATGTACAATATTGAGACATCAATTAAGGATAATAATGATAATAGAGACCCTGTGTATCTGTCAACCGCGAAATATGAATTGATCTTCTAACAGTCTTGATGTTTTGCATCGTAATCAATCAAAATACATATTCACATAAACATCTCCAAATCTTTTGATTTTTTTCTGACAATCCTTATAGATTGCCTGACGTTCATGGAAATTGTGATATTATTGTGAAATTTAGACCGCGATGGTCTTTTGCAATTGTAATACTTAATCACAAATAATTTTCAAGCTATTGGATCATGTAGACAAACCTAATCTTCCAATAATCAATATTTCAATAAGAAATTGACCTTTTCCAATATTTCTTTCCTAAATCTTTGCGTTGATGGTTTCGATTACAAGATCAATGAAAAGATGTTTCTCCATTTATACAAAATTTGCGAAATAGTTCGAATTTTCCATTTTTCATTCAAAATTCTGATACGGTTTGCAGCGATCGTAAAAAATGAGGTATCTACTTCAAATATATGAGTCAATTTTCTCTTGGGTTTATAGTTCTTCAAGTTCTCTACAAAAAGGGTCAGTATAAAAATTCTGACGTTGCCATTAGATAACACGAGAAGAGAACAAAAATTCAAGAATAAACCGATGTCACTGATTTAATCCCGAATTTTTAAGCTGACATTAAGTGAAAAAAAATCTGAATTTTGCTCTTTGTTCATTTTATCGCCAGTTCCATTTTATTGAAGAATGCAAATGGCAATTTAGCTAGAATTCTGGAGGGAATTTTTAACAGTTCCTTATGATCTTCTCGTAATATCTAGGAACTTCGGTAATTTTTCATAGAATTAAAAGGAATTCCTATTTTCTACGGAAATTGCAAGTTTATGTTTTAATTTTTGCACAATTTAGGATGACAAAAATTTTAACGAAAAAACAGAAAAACGGGAATATTTGGCAAACATTGTAGGAATTTTTATTTTGCATAATATATTATGAATATTTAATCAAATAATTTTAATCAGAGTGAAATAATCTGAAGATTGTTGTTGTTCCCCCCAAAGAGATCAATTCACCTCCCGGGTGGCCAATACAATAGACTTACAGATCTTCTAAGTAACCTCCTGCGAAAATGTGCACAACTTAACGCAAAATTCGCAATTTCCTCGACCTCAATGGTCCATTACACAATTCCCCCTGGCGACAGACGTATGTGCTCCATTTTCTTATATAACAATAATTTCCACCCCGATGAGCGAACATACCGCCCTGGGAATAAAACAATATTCACAAAAATTGAAATGGTTTCTCAAAATTAATGAACTTTTTGAACCTCAGCCAGTGAAACCAGTGGCAATATAAATTCTTGAAATGCCTGGTGCTATTTTTGGAAGTTTCAAGATTGTTTATTCAAGAGGATTCCAAACTTCTGTCTGAGAATTTCATTTTCCCTTAAAAAAAACAGTTGGTATTTATCATTAAAAAATGGATTGAAATTAATCGTATTTTTAGTGTCTCTGGAAAATTGAAATGCAATTTTGGGGAACGAAAAATTACCATGGCAGGAGGGGATGCATAGAATCCGGCGAGTGCCTGCGCTTAGTTACCGGCCAACGAAAATAGTATCACCTAAAAATAATCGCCCACTGTGTGCGTTTCAGCTAACGCCCGTCTCCATCCAATTGGTGTAATTCCTGTCATTGTGAAAATCCGTGGGTTTTCCAACATTTAATGTTATCCAATCCGCCCATTCAACTCTACTATATTGCAATACCTATTTCGTCATTAACTTTACAACTTTCATTACCATTAATGTCCCATTAACGGGCACTGGCCGTTTTCCACTGCTCTCGGCCTTTTTACATGGATCGAATTTAAATGTTTTCGAGGTACAGTAAACAAATCATTTTAGTACAAAGAACATGTTCTACTGTTAATAATGACCACATAAGATGCCGTGAAGATATTTACATTCGTATGGAATACCTACATCGATCAAAAAGTACAATCGTAATTGTGGAGGAAAGTTTTGAACTGAATATGATTACGTCAACTTAATTTTATTATTTCTTTTGAGAGGTTCAGATAGCAACTGTGTCTACATTGCGAACCGGCTTGCGTTGGTTGGAAATTGCCACATTAAACGTTCTTGAAGCGAATTGGAATTTCAGATTTTTGAGGAATTAAGGCACTCTTAAAAAACTAAAAAGTACCTTAATGATACTTTAGTAATTAAGGTACTCCTTGAAAACCCTAAACTATTTTTCAAAGTTTTTTGACTGAAAATTATATTATTGTTCAGCTCAAAAGAATTCTTAACGTGTTACCTCATTGGTATAATTTGTAATCAAGTTTTTTGTCGCGCGTGTTCATTATTTCCTTCTAAAAATGGGCTTGAAAGATTCAGAAACTCGTTAAAAAAAATTTCTAGAGAGCCTTTTTTTGATTGATGACTTATATGGAGAGCATCAAAAGATTTCGCATTTCATCCCCCCCTCCCCCTCTCTCTAGCGACTCATGCAGTACAATTTCTAAACAGATTTTTTATTTTTTTCAAATTATTTAAAATTTTCTAGAGACTCTAAATTTTCTTGAAATGTTCCAAAATTTACAGCTCTTGACTTTTTATAATTTACACGAAGATCCAAAAATTACTTCAAAACTCCCAAGTTTTGTAAAACACTCGAAAAGTTTTTCAAACACTTTAGAATATTTACATTTTTCCAGGATATTTAAAAAATTATCAGAAGCGCTTACGTTGCAATATAAACACAATTTATTGAGTACTTCATGCGTGAAACGGGGCCAACGACTCCGGCACTAGATTTCTTATGTACTAAAAGACAAAGGTTTTATCATTCATTTGAGGAAATATCAATTCGAAATGTGCATTGATGATGAGCATTGAAACTACGATATTAATTGAGTGGCATTAGCTAACGATACGAAAACTTTCAAGAGTTATTAATTGCAATTTTGACGGTATAATTTTTTCAAGCCCTAAAAATCCGGTGTTCGGGAAACCAATGGACTGCCATCGCTCCACCTCTGTTCATTTAAGGTTGTTGTACCGAGAGCGACAGTGGCAAAATGTTTCAGGCGGAGTGCAAGGTTTCCGTTAAATTGAACGCTTGAATGAGACTATAAACTTTTGCCAAAGTACAGCACAACTCACCTCACGCACACATGAGCAGACGGCGCATCAATACGTACGCAGACGACGAGCGTTGAACGGTGTCGATTCTGGCACCCATGCGTCGTCTCTCTCTCTCTCTCTCTCTCTAGCATAGGCTCTTTCTTTTCGTCTATGACGTAATCCTAACCTGGAAGATTTTGCACTTGAAGGAGTTGAGTTGTTTTAAAATAATTAGAAAAATCTCTAGTAGATTACAACATAGGGATCGATTTATTAAAATAAGTGAATTAAATAAGCGGAGTTGTTTTCTAGTATGACTCGTGCAAAAGGAAGAAAATAAAATGAAAGAATATTAATTTACTTGTCCCCCCCACTTTAGAAAGAACTTTGTCAAGCTATTGCTCAGGTGCGAGATGGCTAATCCATTCCCTTTTTTTCTATAAATTAGTTCACACTAGTTACGCAGTATATATTTTTCTCATCAAAATTCGTCAAGTGGTTAATTACCCAAACCATAAAAATCGTAAAATGACTTTTACCGACGTGTTAAAAAAATTAGAACTGAGGCAGTAAATCAAAATTAGTCTAGGGAACTTTTTGAAGATAATAATCAGGGCTATCTATGAGAAAAAAATCACCGAAATTCGACGAAAATTTAAGCATACAACCATAGAACAACCTTAATGAAAAATGTGGGAAGTATTTCGTGTGCCAGTTCACACGAGCTTTTTGTTTTTCGTTGTATCTGCAACTTGAACTGTCTAGTAAGATGTTTAGGAAATGGTTAATGGTATCTCTGGTCACGAAGGGAGAAGGGAAAAAATTGTTACACCGTTATGCAAAAGGTGAAATGATCCGGGTCGATGCACTCAAGTGGTGTATCCTTGAGGCATTGATAGAGTCTTGAATGGTTCGTCCTTTCTAACCCCGGTCTCATGCTACTCTGGAGATCAGATTATTCTATTTGCTACATGTCGAGTGGAAAAGGCTCAGAGGTCATCCAAGATTTATTTTTGCATTATTCTTCATTATCTCTCTTGGGCTTTTAATCGATCTATATGCTACCATAAAAGACTGCTGAGTGAAACGGGGGACGGTGGAATCGTGGTCAAGGCCTGTCTCCTATTCGGGTCGGTGAAACAGACCTGAAAGGAATCATGTCCACCTCAGGGTCAGAATGTAGTGTTGCGATTCTGTCAAGGGCGAGAAGACTTATGGTCATGACCACAATTTGCATTGCTTGCACATTATAATGGGATTTTTATTTTTCGATTTGACGTCAGTGAAAAAGATTTATTTCATTTTCGCTATTCAGTTAACAACTATGGCCATGGAAAATGTTAGTGCATTATATTCCTCAAAGAAGATATCCGAATATACCTACTATTTTTTCTTACGTCAAATGTTTTTATATTTGTGTAGCCCAACATCTGAGCCTTCGATTGAGCTTGACTTGATTTCAATATTATTATTCTGATATATAGTGAAAACTGATTATTTCAACTTTGCTGGTCAATATTTCATCTTTAAGGAACATTTTAAACTACAATACGGTGACTTCAGACGTTTGTTCAAAAGTGAAAAACACAACAGCGCTATAAAGAGAGTTGTTTGGTCAGGTGACAAATGCGTGGATGCAAAAAAAGTAGGAATATTTCAACGGCTACTTTAGATGTGTAAAGCCTTGGAATAAAAAGAGTAGTGGTAATGGAGAAGCGTCAGAAAATTCCTTGATTTTTTTACGTCCAAAGATCAAAAATTCAGATTTAAATCTTCGACTACAACGGACTTGTTTATTTTTCCATAACACAATGTGTTACGTGCTGGTTTTTTAACTTTTTTTTTTGAGAAACCGAAACAGTACTTGAAGTGAGGACAAATTTATCATTCCGAATTTGATCGAGCTTTCTAAAAATTTTGTGTTGTTTTTGATAATGTTTCAATTTATAAAAGGGTAAAGCTCTTTTAATGGTTATACGTTAATAGGTTAATAAGTTGAAGGAATTCATTTTCTTGGAACTATGGACTATGGAAAAATGTTCAGTTGCTGCTGACCACAAATATATCGAAGAGATATAGCGGATAATGTAAAGACCTACCATATGGAACAAATATTTTATACTTAAAATATCACATAACGACAGGGCAAATAATGCAATCTTCGGGTTCCAGCCCTTTAACCAAACAAAATGAAAGAAAGAGAAAGACTTCCATTTTTAATTTTTTTTTATGTTTGTGTAAGAAAATGCTTACCATCAATTTTTTATTTGTTCTCATCAGTTGAAACTTTTTCCTCATAATGATTGATTGGCTGTTTTGAATTGTTTATTAGAACGAAAGTAATTTCGTAACAATTTTAATTTTGTGGGCTTACAAGACAGATTTCTCGCAATAACAGACTACAGATCTGTAAGACGATATTGGCATGATCATAGTCTTGGCAACTTGAATTACCTATCATAAAGGGGGGCGGGGAAGTAAATAGCTCTACACCTTCCTATGATTCCTGCCTAGTAAGTTTGTTGTATCGTGACTTAAATTTTCGATGAAATTTTTTTCATAGATAGGCCTGATATTTTTTTAACACGTCGGTAAAGATCATTTCACGATTTTTATTTTTTGCGTAATTAGCCACTCAACAAATTTTGATGAAAAAACATATATATTGCCCAACTTGTTTATAGAAAAAAAAAAGGAATCGATGAACCACCTCATAACTAAGCAATTAAATGCAGACTCCTAACGCCCAACAGCATGATTCTGCTGAGACTGAATTTTTCACTCTCCACATTTTTTAATAAAAGTATTTCATTACAGTTAGTGCTCTGTAGATGTCCACCAAGTACTGACAAGTCCACAGAACTCCTTCCAGGACAACATTCTGTGTTGTTTTCTTTCTTTTGCACATGTCATATTATTTTAAAAACTCCTCCGCTTATTTAAGCCACTTGCCTTAAGAAATGGTTCCCACGTCTCAATCTACTTGACATTTTCTTTTTTAATTATTTTGAAACAACTTAATCACTTGAAGTGCGAGGTCTCCCCAGTTAGGATGTACGCCCCAGAGAAAAAGGAAGGAACCTATCCTAGCAAGAGAGAGACTATCTATGCGCACGTATTGATGCACAGGCTATGTATACTCATGTGTGCGTGAGGCACGTTGGACTGTACTTTGGCAAAAGTTTGCGGTCTAAATGAAGCAGTCAGTTCAGCGAGATCCCCACACTCAACCTTAACTATTTTGCAACTGGCGCTTTCGATGCAATAACCTTAATTTCTCATCGGCGTGACTTCTTGGACGTCCGCATCGCAAAAGGCCTCGTCATTTCGTGTTTCCCTAGTTCTACCGCTACCCCATTGCTCTTATTACCAACCCATCCGCCTTGGATAATCGATGAGACCCACTAATGTACATGGCACAACACACGCAACACCCATGACATAATTTTCTTGTGAATTAGTAATTTCCTTTTCATTGATTTTCCCAGAAAAATAAAAACTGGATTCGTGGGACAGAACAAGGCATAACCAAAGATTATATTTACCAAATGGAAAATAATCGATTTACAATCCGATCGAACCATAGACATCACTCATGATGAACCGGCCTGTCGTCTAATTAATCCATTATGTAATGCAATTAGCGTGGATTCATAGTGCTGATCGATGCTTGAGGGTGCGGCATTAATAATCCCGCACCTGAATATTTTTTTCTAATTACCCTTGCATCATCACGGGGTAACTATTGCCTCCTAACCCTGAATCAATTTACGATCTCACCCTCGCCGATTCCCCATCGAAGTAATAAAGTAGACATTTTTAAATATTTATTACAAATTGGTTGACCCAGCGCTAAAATAATTTTCTCCTAAGCTTGAGTACTTGTTCAGTATGATGAATCCAGTAAAATGAAAACAAAGAGAGTATACATTATAGTGTAGTATGTTAAACAAAAACTTGATGTCGAATTTATCATTTTCTTCCTGGGATTAAGATGTTTCGTTGTCACTACAATGTCAAAATCTTTGAAATGCCAATAGACTCTACATTTACTGCATTCTAGAAGAAATATTTCGTAATTTTGTTTTCCTATGTTCCATTATGCACTCATTTACACAGAAAATATCTAAAGATATTTGTCGAAAAATCTTTTACAAAATTATTTTTCATTTTTGCCATTTTAAATGAAATTTTTTGGTCACCCGCGCTAGAATTTTTTTTTAATCTTAAACTATTCAAAATGATTCAGGGGATTCTATTTTTAAGTTACAGAGTTGTTTTCCAAGTATTTAGAAAATCTGTGTCTAGAAATAATTACGATTTTTTTTAAGTTTAAGTCTCACACAGTCCATTTTGCGTTGTTCAGTTAAAAAAATTTATTTTTACTAATTACTCGTTTTTAGACCATCATGATTAATCGTCAATACGTGAAAAAAAATTTCACTTCTGTAGTGATTTTTAAAACATAAATTTCTGTCCCCTTAAAATGAATTTAACCCTCCAATTAATTCATATGTCAGATGATGCCGGTGATAGAATCAGCAGCGACAGGATAAATTAATTTAATAAAATCTAAATGGACTTGAATCGGTTTATCATTTCACCACTGAAATAAGTCATCGAATTACCAAATTTGCATTCATCTTCCGGTGTCGCCCTGATTAAATAAAGCAACAATGTAAACCCCAATGAAACTCCAGGATAAACGGAAGGCTTTACCGCAGGTTAAATATTCAAACATCGTAATCGCAATCCTACATAAAATCCAATAATTATATTCGTTGAAATTTCGAAGAGTAATCAGAAGTAAAGTGATGAAAACGAGATAAATTAACTTATTTCTCAGTTGCATCTTTCAGCAATATCTCTGAACCTAAGGAGATTAGCGAAATTTTTGTGATTACACTTATTGTAATATTAAATGTGCTCGACGAAAAAAGTTATAATAAAAAATTCGCTATCTACGCTAGATTTCAAACTATTCATCAAAAACTGGTCAATTATTGAAAGCGACATTTCTCGGTTTACATATTGTTTGGTACTCATTTTTGGACTATGCTTTTTATATAAATGAGCTCATTTGTGGTGCTCTCATAGTATTCAAATCACCTTAAAAATATCAGTCATCACTCTAATTGTAATCCCGGAAGTGGCCTTAGCAATCCGTTAAACGCTGACGACTGGTCATCAGAAAGGGAGACTGGTTGATGAATGTCAAAATGACAAGTAGCCGAGAGGCACTTCTGTGGTCAGGGTCACTGGTATGTCTCGCTAAATACAGCGATGACGATTACCTCATACACGTGCATATAATCATACCACTGAATTCATTAATAGCAATAATGATTAGCAGCAGTGTACTAAAGCCAAATAATCACTCTGACGAAATGACGAGGAATCACCGAGATAAGGAGAAATTTATACAATATAATGTATTTGTTGACCTTCACTTTGATCGATGAAGGAAAGGGAGCGATAGTACATTTGCTATCGCAATATTCTGGTGTCTTATTATCGCAGGATAAAACCAACCCCGATTCCCACCGCCAAATCCACCCCTGCCACCACATTTCCTGTGAATGTTCTCCACGTTTTATGATCTCATTCGCTTTCTTTCTTTGATATTTTTTTCTTCCTGTTGCCTGAAGAGAGGACTCACGCAAGGGGAGTCGAAACGGTGATGTGAGTGAGTGAGTGAGTGATGAAACCAATTAATTTCAGTCCTCAATAACTCGAGATCATCCGAGTGAACATTAACGTTTTTTTTGCGTTCAACTGAAAGCTTTCTAATCGTTAATTTTAACCGTCTTGTAATTTGGCCTGAAAAAGATGTAGAACGTACTGAATTATGAATAAATATTTTCATAAAATATTTGTAATGCAGGGGAGGGGGCAAAAGGGAGTCTTAACAGTTTTTAAAATATTCATCAGTCTGAAACAGATTTAGTAATTGACCTCAGTCGAGGCTCGTCACAAAAGAGAATTCTTCATTTCATTAAAAGACTTAACAAACAATGTTGTCAACAATTATCATGTGTTTTTTATGTGTTTCCGTGCATTTTCATGGGCATTGACGTCTATCTAAGGAGAGTAATAATTTAGTCACTTAATTAGTATTGGTTTGAACCACATCTAGGGGTTATTTTAGTCACATTGGTTAAGTTTTGTAACGTCAAAATCAAACATGAGTTAATCAAATGGTTTCATTGGTATAGAGATATTGATTAGTCGATGTCACTTTAACTCTCCCCCATTTGAAAGGGCTCTTCGATCCAATAATTACACATAAAAAACTAGTGGTAAAATACGAGGCTTAAAAGGTAATTTGCGTGATTTTTAAACTATTATTCCTTTCCGTCCAACTTGTCCTAATTTTCACATTTTGAAAAATGATTAATTATGTTTTTTTATCTTTTCGATTATTCGCCGCTTTTGATTTGTCACTTTTGTAACTTTAATGATTACCACATTATTCCATTGATTTTCATGATTTTCCGTAATTTTTTTTTGGTCGTTTTTCCAATTTTCCAAGTTTTCCGGTTTTTAATTTTTCTTAATTTCACTTTTTCATATTTTTCCTTTATTATTTTCACTACTCTCGAATTATCTATTAACGTTTTGCAATTGCAAAAATTTGGAGCAATTTGCCACTTGCAGATTTTTTCTTCGCTTAACAAGCCTCTTTTTTATTTTCAAAATTGCCTTGAAACATTTTTGAAAAAAATGTCTTTGAATGTTGGACCCTGATAGTTCAGAATCATCGGAAGCGTGAATATTTGCTAGTGACAAAAAAATTTTTTTTTTCGATTATATTTACAATTCCATCAATCAAGGAATTTGCGTGACTGAGATCCCGTAAATGACCTCGAGGTCGGATCTCATAATTTACATTTTCACAGTGGTAATTTACGTTTTTTGAAATCGTAAATAACGTTTTTAACCTCATAATTTACGTTTTCAAAAACTTAAACTATGTGTTGAAAAAGACGTTTGAAATTTCCCATTTTACGGTTAGTTTTTTCTATGTGGTAATTATTTTCTCCTTTATCTCCGCGAATAGTACTGAAAGAAATAAAAATTCAAATTTTCTGTGTTTGGGGCTCGGAAAGAATGCTTGAAGTAACTTGGGTCGATAGCGATGACGCATGGATATTTTCTCTCCCGTTTTATTTATCGAAAATGTTTCATCGTTACGTTTGGTAGACTTACCATGTTAGCCAATGTGAGTGCTCACTGACCTGCTCCAAATTACGAATGAGTAGGAGTACGCGCATTTATTCTCGTGAAACGGGGACCAACAGACCGATGAGTCACAGTAGCACATACGAGGACAAACACTGCTTGATGGGCTCTTCTGGTATTTTTCGTTTTTTTCCTCAAGGGATTCGACGATCGGTGATGTAATAATAGGTTCCAGTGGTTGGTGGGAAGAACCGGTATTTTTAGGAGGCGTTTAAAGAGAGGAGAGTGATATTGACGGGCTAATTGGAGTCATATGTGATGGACAGGCGTATCGTCTCTACGAATCGGTAAAAAGACTTTCCACCAGGCAACGGTATAACATGAAAATGTTCAACTGTTCTTTCACGTTCCAGCAAAAATATTTTTATTCTTCTATTTCTATAAAGACTAGCATGAAGACAATAGGATACATCGACTTCACTGACATATCCGTTTTCTAGGAATATTTCTTAATTTTAAATACCGTTAAAATTCGCTGATAATGCTGATACCAAATTAGTGCCCCGAAAAGCCCATATCGAGTAACACTACATGAGTGGCATTACGATTGATCGTCAATAGTGTGAAATGAACATTTATTATTTCTTCCTCTTATTGATTTTCTAAAAGTGATAATTATCATTCCAATTTATACAAATACAATTATTGATCGCCTAAAGGTGGTTGGGCGGTGTTTCTCTTGAATTTGCAATGCTGGGAGATCTGGGTCTGATTCTCGGCTGGGTTGCAGCGGAAATATTGTTCTCTTTAATTCTGATTCTCTTTGAAGTATTTTAAATGAATAATTTTGATTTTTTTTAACACGCTGGTCACGCTATAAAATACGTCCTACACTTTTATTGATTTTTGCTTCTGCATGGAAGCAGGGTCTTCGTCGGATTTCGATGTCCTCTAATTCGGTCCGAAAATAATGTAGAATTGTATAACACGTGTTGTATACCCATTGCATTTGAATACATATTCTTTAACTATGTAAGAACTAAATTTACAAATTATTCACTATCGATTGTTCTAGAAAATATTCTCTTATTCTCGCAATTGAACTAATAAGTAAATACATTTTACGTAGCATGTAGTTCTAATCCATCATAAACATTTATAATCACCAGAAAGAGCTAAATATTGTAAATTAGCTTCTTAAGTAAAATTCGCTAAATGTTCCCTGAACCTTTGAGCTTTTAACCCTCTAGTATTGCAATAACTCCCACTCCTCTCTTTTCCAAAAAGTTCTCCTAGAAGACATCCTCTAATGACCTCATCCAGTTCAGTCTTAAAATTCACATAACACGAGTAACACCTAATTCATCTGAAGAGTATCTCGCTGCTTCCACATAATCTCCAATTGTAACGTGCCTTTCACGAGTAAGAAATAATACAACTTATTCAATAGTTATATTTATTAGAGTTTACATTTCGAATGTTTATCAAAAATTAATTTACAAATGGATTGAATAGGCCTTTGTACGATTAGTATTTCTTTTATTCAGGTGTTTCCACTTGACATTGGAAAATATTTTTACAAGAGAAAATTCTAGGAAGTTTGGGAGTGTTGTGTATGTTGTATCGCTTTAGTCTTTTAGTTAGTTCCTTTAAGGAAACGAAGCAGAGCAGTTGTGCCTTTCCAGCGTATAAAATAAAAGAATTAAACGGGATTTACACGTATAAATCATTTATAATTATCCCATTTCCAATAATATCATTAAAATACAACGAACGGAAGGAAGTAATATTTCTAGGAAATGTTGGTATGTCTGACGCAGTATCCGAGTTCTTTGCATCTGCAAAAATTCCTTATGTGGACCTAATCTATTTTGCCAGCAGTATTATTGTACATAATTATTTCAGTTTTTAACATTTATATTCTACTCAAGGATTCGATATAATTCAAGCTAGGTTATTGATCCGATGTGGTTTACTCGAAAGATCGTTCAAGTGTGTCCCTACCTCTCGGTTCGTCCAGGGTGAAGGGCCTTTTCCAAAGATAAGGCCCTTTTGTCTATTGCGTTGGTCCATGTGTTGGGCTGTTTAGCTTATAAACAGCTCACATGTTTACGTTATTTAGAGAAATGGTATTGAACACGTTGAATAAGCAACAAGTATAAGACCAGCCTTGAAATCACGCGACAGGAGTCCACGAAAAAATGGATGACATTCGAAGATGATAGAAGGAGTGCCCAGTTCGTAGGTTAAGGCCCGAATCTGCCCTTGTCCTCTCACTCTGTTTATTCGTTCTGTGAAGACCTTGTTTTGGGCTCGACGGCACTGAGTGGTATTAAGCCCTCGTCTCCTTCCGTCATGCTTCGATTTTCACGTGTCTTCGACTCAACTTAAAATTTCCCCACTTCCCTTCGACCTTTCAAATTCTGTAAATATCTTGAAAAAAAAATCATAATCAAGAGATGATAAATCATCGAATGTGGGCCACACGATGAATTTCATTCTTCCAGATCCTCACATTTTATTTTCTATTTTCCTAATTGCATGAGAAAATAACGAATGAATGATGAAGGCTTGAGTAAGTCCTCCTCGTGCTCCTAAGTTCGAAAAAATATTGAATAATTTTTCTTTGTTACACTACAGCATGTAGGAATCATTACTACATCATACTAATGTTGACTAAATCGCCGGCATTGTATAGTTACTAGACTTAAATATTCATATAACTCTCCATCATGACTCTTTTCTCTATATATACTATGCTTTGATAAACGGAGACGAACCTTTGTCGATGTGTGTTAATGTTTTGGTAAATAGCTGTCGATCGGTACATAAAAGTTCCATTAAAATAACCAACATATCTATTATTTGGGGGAATTAGACATCGATTACAGTTGAACGGCAAATAATCGAAAAATATAATACGATCACCGGGGAAATACATTCCAGGGACGGTTTTGTAACGAAAAATTCCATCTGGAGAGATTTTCAGGGGGACAACACGTCCATCACTGAAAATATGACATTAATCCAAAAAAAATCATGGACGCGGTCAAGGTTGAGGCATAATTTTAAATCAATCAGGCTAATGTTCCCTGGGATAATCAACTTTTTATGTAAAACGTTATTTGTGTGCAAGGAGTGCAAGTGTTGGGCCTGAAATCCAGGACATGAACCATACACTGTGACAATGACCTCAACTTACGACAGGAAACGATAAAATGTTTGAACCTTTAATAAAAATCACATGTCCAAGGTCACTTAGTATTGACTCACTCCTTGTTCTTGAGGTTATTATTTAGTCACTTAAATTCCTGACCAATTTCGATGAAAGTATTTTCGTGTATAACCCTGATTATCAGCTTCAAAAAGTTCCCTAGACTAATTTGGATTTACCATCGCATTTCTGATAAATACACTTAACACGAAAGTTCAATGATTTTTATTTTTTGTCAATCAATCACTCGACGGATTTTGATGAAGCAATTTTATATTGCAGAACTGTAGATGTTCACCGAGTACTGACAAGTCCATAATTCTCCTTCCAGGGCAAACATTCTGTTTTTTTCTCTCCTTCAATAACATTTCTATTCGGATCAAACTCTTCCAGTTTTTTTCTTTCTTTGCAGGTGTCATATGAGAAAAAAACTCTTGCGTTTATTTAATTTACTTGCCTTAATAAATCATCCTCTGTGTCTCAATCTACTTGACATTTTTGTAATCATTGTCAAACAACTCAACCACCTCAAGTGCTACGTGTCTCAGGTTAACATAAAGATCACAGAAAAAAGAGAGAGACTATGCTAGAGAGAGAGAGAGAGAGAGAGAGAGAGAGAGAGAGAGATACTATGCATGGTTGCCACAATGGACACTATTCAGTATTAGCTGTGTGCTCACGTATTCATACACAGTCTACTCATGTGTGTGTGAAGCGCGTTGGACTGTACTTTGCCAAAAATTTGTGGTGCAAGTCAAGCGCTCAGTTGAGCGGGATCTTTGGGCTCAACCGAAAAAATTTTGATGCGGTCACTCTCGATACAACAACTTTAAAAATAAGGAGCAATTACATACATTCTCGTATCAACCTTCACATATCAAGTTTTCTAGTTTCCCTTGGGAGTTTTTTTATTTTATATTGAGATCAAGAAAAACTATTATTTTCTGAGAAAGAAATTTTGGTTGAATTATAGTAAATAAAGTACTCTTGTGAACTGACCACCTTCATCCACGTCACTACATGATATTTATAGAATTGTTTTTCATGTATTTCAATGAATGTTTTTTTGTGTTTTTCAGGTCCACGCTAAACATGAAGAAAAAACAGAGAGCAAATCTGTATATCGGGAGTATAATCGTGAATTCCTGTTGCCAAAAGGCACTAATCCCGAGACAATTAAATCATCGCTCAGCAAAGATGGTGTGCTGACTGTCGAAGCTCCACTTCCGGCTCTTGGATGTGGTGAAAAACTCATCCCAATTGCCCAGCAATAAACAGCAATGAAAAACTGGATTACTCACATTGTTCTATTGAATGACTCCCGTTTAATTATGTTTCCAGTCTTATTTTTCCCAAAATCCAACTTTCGGTATTAATTTTCCTCTTTTATCTCCAAAATTTTTTGACAAATGTATTCTTTGCCAACAAGAGCCTCAGCTGTTGTTAATCGATGTTTGCTATTGCGCCTTAAAATATTTAATAAATGAAAATTTATAAAAGATGATGTTGATGGTGTGAATTGAAATGATACTGCAATTCCAAATGTTCAAAATTCGTTCAGAGTTCGTTGGACTCGATAAGGTGCATGAATTTATCAATCAAAGCAGAATAAATACTTTATACTTTTCAATACACAAAACGACTGCTTTTCCAAAGTTTTAATATTTATAAAATTAACGCTACGGAAATAAATAACGTAGTGGTAAAACAGTGCATGGTGATTTTAACAATTTGCCAGTGTTCAATGGATATCTTATGTAGAAGATAAAGCAAAATTGATGTCATAATCTCTTTTCTAACAGACAATCCGTTCCA
This sequence comes from Diachasmimorpha longicaudata, assembly GCF_034640455.1. NCBI lineage: Eukaryota > Metazoa > Arthropoda > Insecta > Hymenoptera > Braconidae > Diachasmimorpha > Diachasmimorpha longicaudata. Next base: position 2,080,511 of record NC_087225.1, on the reverse strand, counting down.
CAAAAAAGTTTTTTATGAGAATTTCGTTACGTCCATTATATTTGGAGATATTTTGTCGAAAACACATAACAGCTGAGTTGTTTTGAGCCGTTTTATCGCTTCGTTTCTCAAATTGTTTCATTGAAATTTCTGATGGAAGATTTTTGGATTTTAGAAAAGTCTTGCAATTGTCAGGCTTTTGCAGAACGTTACAAAGAAATGATTTTTTTAAAGGGGAACTGACCATTTATGGTAAATCATCTAGATAGTAAGGAGTTTTTCTACAATTTGATAACGTCTTACTATTTTCACAGACAATTCCACCCAAATGTGTAACTCGATCAAAAATATCGAAATTTGTATCAGGGATGGCCAGCAATTTTACAATTCTTCAGTACTAAAGGGATTTGCAATTTACTTTGATAAATGTTTATACACATAAAATTATATAGTTCAAAAATATAAATATTTGATAATATAAAATTGTAAAAATATCATCAAACAAATAATTATAATTTTGGAAAGGGGATTTTCGATTCATCAAGTAATGGTCAATATGTTCATTATTAGTTAATAAAAGCCATTGGAATTTGAATGGCTAAAATAAATTAGTGATCACAATAATGGCAAATTTCGGAGCTATCAATAATAATAAACATGGCTATCCCTGGTGTACAGATTCGTTAAAATTAGAAGAACTTCCATCACAAATTTCAGTCAGGAATTTGTCATTTCGTATAACACAGACTAGAAATTGAAATAGAATTCAACGGTCTAAAGCTTAATTGAAAGTAACAGTGAAAAAATGATATGCAAAATTAGATTCGTAACTTATATTCGCGTTTAGACTAGAATATACGGTCAAATGACTAAAAAAAATACAATGCCTAGTATATTTAAGCATTATAATATTAATATTATTTATGAATATTGAAATATTTTCACTGGAAAGTGTTTAAAAATTATTGGCAGAGGTGAGAAGAAATTAAATAAAGAGATAAAATTTAAAAGTAATATCCGAGTTATTTTTCTAATCTTATCACGTTGGTCAACAGACGCGCTTCTATAGGAAATGGAGTAAACTTCCGTGGATTGGAGGCAGTGATCAGATATGTGTGTATGTCAGGTGTTATCACAGGTTTTATACTTTATTAAGAAAATATTCAATCTTATATACATGAGAATATAATTTCCATGTTAAATCATTCTGTAAAATAAAAATGGACACGTACAAATTGATTTTACATTCAACTTCTCTTCAACAGCATAAAAGTTCCACATAATTTAACAAAAGTTTCATCTTTTCCTCTCGTTCTTTATGACGAGAAATTACGACAATTCTCGATGATTTTGGCTTTTCAATTAATATACTGATTATTATTGATGGTAGTGAGTAGAAGCACCAACCGTTACATAAAATAAAAATCTTCAAACATCTCATCAATAAATACAAAACATATTCCATTGATTTGATGACATAAAATTACGATAGAGCTTTATGTTGGTAATTTATTTTAAATTGAAAATATATTCAACTCGTCAGGAAGGTGTGCACAATTACTCATTCACTCTATGATCAGACTTGACCACTCAATTATCATGATCATTTTCATTAAAAAAAGCTCTGGATAGTTAAAAATAATTACTGAATAAAAACGAATGAATCATCATTCAGAATTATTAATAATATATTTGGTTAATAGAGCGACCTAAGTGCTGGGTATTTCGGCAGCAAAGAGCGACGAATCAGGTGTACTAAAAGTTGGAGATTTTCCTTCTTTAGCAATTCTCAAAGCTTGGAACACAGCAACAGTGTCTAATTCCTTTTGATTTGGTTTTTCATTATCGAGACAAATATCAGCAGCTCGCTTGCCAAAAGGCTCCAACACTTTAACCCGATAATCCACTATTGTGGAGACTGGATTACCAGTCAATCTGAGATTTTCCAGGCAGGGAAGAGATCCAATATGCTTGACCTCCTCGATATTCTCAATTCTATTACAACTCACGTCCAGCCACTCTAGGGAATAAAGTTTCGAGAAACTTGCTAACGAAGTCAGCTGATTCTGAGAGATATCCATGTGCACAATATTCCCCAATTTAGTGTGCAACTTATCAGGCAAATTGATGAAATTATTGGACGCAAGGTAAAGCTGCGAGAGTCTGGGTAGCAGAGTCACATTGGAAATTTCGGCAAGGAGATTATTGTTGAGAACCAATGACTCGATATGGGGCATCAACTTTATAGCCTCATCGATGCATTCTATTCGATTATCGCTGAGATCTACATGTGTCACTTTCAGCCAAACGTGCGAGTCATTTGCATTTTCAATTCTCTGGTGGACCTCCTCGCACATCACCAACTCTATGATGTTCTTCAACTTGGTGTGATGTACCTCAAGAATTTTGACTGTGTCACGAACATTTCCCATGCCATATATTTTATCTACTGGATAATGACTTATTACAAGGTGCTCGACAGTTTTAAATGTCGATAACTCGATTGGGAGACGAGACGGATTTATGTTGCTGGTGCCATACGGCTCGTTGCTGCCTTCAATAGTAAGAGTCTTCAGATGAGAATTCAGATCCAGTACATGACTGAAGTCAAATTTACGGTCTGCCACCTCCAGTGGGGGACAGGGCTGCTTTAATCGCTCACTTATTGCGTAGAGCTGAAATAATTAGAATAGATTAGTAAAATAATCCCGTTATTACAATTATTTGTGAATTTAAAGATATCATCGGACTTTGGCCCTGATTGCTTCCGAATAGAAGGTCAGAGTTGTGTTCGAGGCATTTTTGTGTCATAAAACGTGAAAATATAGTTTTTAGGGTCATATTTGTCTGCATGTGTGGGGCAACATCGGTTCTGACACAAGTTATGCATTTATTTCGATGATTTTCTCTCAAACTAAATTTACTGATTAAAAAATCACATAAATCGATGAGAATTGAAATGATCTGATTGACGTTGACTTAAAGTATTTGGTGTTTTAGAAAATTCCAGATTATCTATACGACTCAAGGTAAAGCACTCCTTTTAGAGATAAAAAAAAACTTTCCCCAAATACTTTATCAATGGATACTCATCAAAGTATCCACAATTTTTAGTGGGGCACCTAGAATTTTATAAAACATGGAAAAGCTTTACTAACGTCTTTCCGGAGACTGGAAATTGCTAAATTAAGTCTGAACCACTTTATTTTATTCTGTGAAATATACTCCTGATGGAATCCAGTTTAATTTCTTCTTGTCAATTATCACATTGGCTGGAATCAATTTTTCTAATTGCACCATTTTAAATTAACACAATTTATGACTCTGTTACGAAAAATCCTTTTTAAATATCTACATTACTTTCAAAAGTGAATATTTAGGTGCAAATTAATATTGAGTGACAGTGACGCATGAAAAACCCATATTATTCCGGATAGACTGGGTGACGATTAGGTAATTTTTTTTGTAATTAGAATTATCGAGCAAACTTGAGAATGTTGTGGAGGTCATAGAGAATTGCATCGGAACGTTGGTTCATCTTTAATTATTTATGAAAAATAAGAATTCATGGGACCACATCTGACGGCAATGGGAAAGTGGCAATCGATTGAAAAGACGGTATTAATTTATCTCCAATTTTGATAGGTGAACAATTGATAGGGAGATTGCTTAGTCTTCATTATGGGTACAAAAAGGATAGTTGTTGATATACACTGGGTGACGGAAATTAACCATTGGTTTAGGTAGCAAATGCCCATTTTTCATATTTTTCTACATTGATGGAGTCAGATCAGTTAATGAGAAATTGATAAGTGATGGATCAGCCGATATCAATTTTTATTTTAATTTCATCTGCGTCTAAGGTCATACATAACATGCGTGTCGAGTTAGTTCAGTATCAATTAGTTTGTCAGCCGATCAGGCGCTCAATTTCGAGAAATTGACTATCAAATCAAATCCATACATCATCAAAATTAGAGAACAAATCAGTAAAATCAAAATGAAAAATGCCCTAACCGACATTTCCTGCTTATGAATTCCCTCGCGTGGCAGAATAGAAGGAAATGAGGCAGAAAGAGCGACAGATGATCTTGCAAATAATTTTAAAATCCCATGCTCGGATTTCTGAACCCAATTCAAATGTGCACATCAGAGAAACATCCACTAGAAGTACAGAGCAAGCAACCAGTGTCGAAAAGAAAATGTAGCGAAGCTACCTTATGTTATATTTATTTTGAATATCGGTTCATTCTGTACAGCTCAACACATTATTTTAATTTCGACTTAGCAACAGAATGCCATGACGCCCAATGACGAATATCGCGCTATCCTTATCGCAGGACACCTTCGAATATTATTGTCATTTGTCGCGGACACAGTTACGTTACAGCTCCAAACCCATTGGTTACAAAATCTTCGCCTCGCCAAATCTTCCCGCCGATGCCGAATCCTCATCCTGGATCGGCTATCTCCCATCCTTAGCATCCTGTTCGGCCTCTGGAATCACTATGCTGCGTCTTACTCTCTCTTCCGTATTTCTAGTCCAATGTCCGATGTCTCGAACATCTGAACATTGATCTCTCGTTCAGACTCCAAGACAATCGTTCCGTTCAGTCATGCTGGTGGTGTGAAAAACCTAATAAGTCCAATTTCCCCCTAAACTGATTATTTCCTTCGTAACATACACTGTCAGCCCCCCCCCCCCTCCAAATAGATTTTCCCAAAAAACGTCATAACTTGACCCAAAAACTGAGACCCCCCCCCCGTTGGCTCAACTGCCGCTCAACAATGCCACTTGTTCTTCCACTATTCATTTTATTAATGGCTCATAAGTAATAAAGGATGAGCACACTCGACGGTGCAATTGTCTACGACCTCCAACGCATTCACTATATATCTGCCTACCATGCTACTCAATGAATTGTTAATTGCTCATCGCACAATTTCCATCCTAAACGTCATTAATTTTTCATAAATAAGCAACGATGACCTACAAGCATTCAAGAGATACGCGTTACTGTTAATTAATTAATTGAACTTACAAATACGACCACATTCTATTGGGGCCATCGAGGCATTCTGATAAATTCGCGAATGGGTGTGAACTTCATGTAAATCTTTTGGAGTTTGTACAACCCACAAACATTCAAGAGGTGTAAAGTAGTGCTTATTCAATGACTAATCAACTAATTGAACATGTAGACACTCATGATTTTGCAAACTTAATATGATCTTTTAGGAGATTGTACAACTCAGGACCAGTCAGCAATAAGGAAATTACCTTTAATTAATTGACTATTTAATTCATTATTAGTAATTACCTCAATTTCCTTAACTAATTACATTATTTTACATGAATGAAGTACTTCACTAATTATTCAATCAATTGCAGATTTGAATTAATTACAGGATGCTCTGATGGTCGTAGTAGAATGCAGCCGTGCTTGTTGAAGTGATTAAAAAAAAATTTTTTATTCAATGTCTATTGGCGGTGCAAATTCTATGAACGGCTTGCAAAACATGCACAACCTTCCACATGAATACAAACAAAAGTAGACCTTTATTTTTTATAACAGTGCTAGCTTGAATTCATCTCAGCACAATTATAAAGAACAAAAATAAAACAAACGAAAAAAAAATGATTAAAAAAATTCAACATTAATGACTTTGTCAAAAATATCAACTACATATATTAATAGACTAAATGCGTGAGTGCTAGTGGAACTGTGGACATTGAACTCAAAATTAGGGGCTATTTAGACACTAGTACGTCCTGACTTGGTTTTTCGTAATCAATTAGAAAAGCAGCTAAAAAGTCAATCATTAACCCTTGACCATCAATCCAATTGATTACCACTTAAAAAATCATTGGAGTTCGGAGTATGGAAAAGAAAGTAAGGAAAAAAAGAAAAGTAGGAAAAATCACACTTAACGTGAGTTAAAGGATAAGAAAGGGACAGTCTGTGGAGTCTATCCTCCACAGAATGATATTGCAAATATGCATTACACGCCGAGGTTTTTCTTGTGTAGTTGATTGAATGTTCTTTTCAGGAGAATTGGAATTCACTTAAATTATACACAACACCTTTAATAAAAACTTCAAACGTATTTAATAAATAAAAGATGAACTACAATGCACAGATATCGTGAGGAAGGGAAAGATCTCCGTTGAGATATTTCTGCGACAATACTGGTTGGATAAAAAATTATGGAAGTGGAAAATGAGTTTTGAAATGTCTCAGGGTCGTGAAAAGTAATAATCCTGCTAATAAAGAATTCGTACTAAGCCGAAAAATGATTATTGCAGTTGGCAATATAACAATTGGAGAAAAGAATCTATAAAATCATTCCACGTGCAGAGTTTTCCATCAATAAAGGGATTAGAACGGTTCCTTATAGGTGCAGGGAATTGAGAATTATTTTAATATAACGATATAAATTTTTCAAGAGAAAATGTGCGGAAAGATAAAGTGAGCAATATTCCGAAAACATTCAAAAGAATTCTATAGTTTTATTATACTCTAAAGGATGCGCTTGAAATTTTTAAGTTTTTTATGAATCTATTGGGAATTTGCTCGAGGTATAAATTTAGATTGTACTAAAAAAAAGGAACGGAAAAATACTAAATAATAATAACAATAAATCTATTTCGCGTATTTGATATGCAACATAGTTAAAGAATAACTAAAGACATAAGTAGTATTGGAAGGTAAACCAGCGCACGCTAACGGAGAAAGATAGAATGGAAACTCAAGTTTTAAATATATACTTAGATAGACACGTGATATTAGCTATAACAATTGTACCATGGATGTATTATAAAGGTCAGGGAGGAGAAACAAAGAGAGAATGACCGTAGCCAATGTAAAACAAAGAAAAACATTTGTAACATCAAAGGAAATAAGGTGAATACTGAATATTGGTATGAAGACGTCATGACTAATTTCCAATTCGACTAATGATAGGGCTAAGTGTCGAAAACATTAACATCAACTTGATTTTGAAAAAAAGAAAGACAACAACCACTCAAAAGCAACTTAGAAGGAGCTTCAAAACATTCAATAAGAGATAATTCCTTCGTCTCATTTTCATGGGTAACTTGTCATATGCCTATGTCGATAGAATATATTTAAAGAACGGAACTTTGGTACTATAAGACCGATATACATATATGTTAAACTGGCAGTGGACATTGAGCCAAAAATTTTGAAAAAAATCAAATCTGTAAAACGATGTAACATAAATCGGTCACAGTGATATGATATAGATTTCCAAGTTTTTATAGTTTATATTATGAAATATGTGATAGAATGTGATGGCAAGGATGAAGATACGTCGATGTGTCAATAATATTCACCGATTGATTCATTACCTTGGAGATGGGAATTGCGTCCATTCGGAAGCTTGTTACCAAAGAAATTAATGGAAATAACAAAAAAAAATCCTCACAAGGTAGAAAGTAACGGCAATACAGCTTCTGGTGAATAGAGTTCTACGTTACTGTTTACATATTTAGAAAATTTTTGTGCACGATAGATACCGGCAAGTTTAATAAATTTTTGAAAAATAATCGGCTTAAAAATAAATGAAAAATGGTCGAGCGAGGAGTGAATGCAAGAGGTGAAACGAAGGAGAATCTATTAGTTTCTGGTAGAGAACCATAAATTTTTTCCTCAATATAAGCTATATGTCCTACTCCAAAAAGGATAAACATCGATACTATTGATATTTTAAAAGCTTGTCACGCTGATTTCTCATTGGCTCGTAGCTCTGTAAGGCGACTCTTTTGAATTTAGAACTCATTTAATCTTCAAACTTTTTAGAATTACTGCGTTATAACAAATTCAGCAAATTAATCTTCAAGTTCTAGGATAAAAATCAGTCAATACCAAGTGTTAATTAATGATTTCAACGTAAAAAATGTGGTTGCATATGTACAAAAATTGTACGCATTCATTAGGTAACTTACTACCCATATAATTTGTAGAGGAAAAGAAACGAAAAGCAGCAACTGACACTATTATTGCCTCCGAATGGAAAGCCTTGCTTTTGACCGATTTTTCCATTTCCTGATTTCAAGTGCAAATTATCTGGAATGTTATAAAACGCTAGAAACATTTTTTATATCATGTCTGTGTGTATGTGCTGGAAAATTCGCAATTTTTAAGATTAATTTTGAGAAAATTGTAAGAAATGCGGTAGAACTTCCAGCTACACATCTGTTTTTATAAATTATGATAGCTATTATTAGCCTTTGCTTGGATGCGTCGTTCCAACTCGATCGCTCTAGTAATTTCTGAGACATAGCAACTTTGGTAAATTTCATTTTTCCTCAATATTTCAAAAACTACAGCAAGGATTTCAATTTTTTTTTTTTTTTCAAAATACTCGTTTCAGGGGATCCTATCTATATCAATCGAAATATCCATATTTTTACGGGTAAAATTTCGAGATATCGCAGTTTGTAGGTTTTATCATCATAAGCGTTGTGAGAATCATAAATTAACAAAAAACAGAAACAGCACATTGAAATTTGGCAGATTTTATAGCATAACAGGTTGCCATTTTGGATGGCTACGATCGACCAGGCGGTTCCAGAGAATACACCTCTTGCGTGAATGTATTTCCTTGAATATTTCATGAACTACTCAACAAATTTCAATTGTTTGTTCAAAATACTCGTGTCAGTAGCCACCATAGGAAGCTATGAAAATATGTTCACCAATTTTTACAAAAACTGCGAGATCTTGTCTTTTTTCCATTTTTTTTAGTATTCTAGACTCAATCATCTAATGAAAAATTGGCATAGCAAGTTTAAATTCGATATGATGATAGCTAAACCTCCTGGTGAATGTCAGTACCACAAACTAACTCACATCGCGAATATCTACATTTTCATTTTTAAAACCGAATTATCGCGGATCCAGTCGGAAGCATACGACTAATCGAATTGGTAGAAATGAAAGAAAACCAAATTACGCGTGAAGTATCAGTCACATCACTTCTGTCTAATAGTGTCGGCCGCCTGTTTGTTTCCTCTATTTCTGCCAATTTCAGTGGTAGTGGACTTCGGAATGGATCCCGACTAATTCGATTTGAAAAATGAGAAATTAGTTATTCGTAATGTAATTGAAAAACTTGAAAAACATATTATTCAATACTTCGAATACAAAACTGCCATTTCATTCTTATTTCACTTCTAATTATTCCAACATATAACTGCATATGCTATTTCTGCAACAGGTTCCTAAATTTTTGCAGGGTTTGTAAGAGGACCTATGTAATACTTTAATGATATAACATAAATACAAAAAATTGTAAAATCTAGAAAATTCATCAAGAACGTATAAACAGCTTTTAATGGGTCTAGATAGGGAGCTCAAGAGGAATATTTGGAAACAACATGAAATCGGTTCACCAGTTTCGAAAATATTCGAGATTTGAGATGAAAAACCAAATTTTTCAATACTCCTATTTAGAGTGCATGGTATGTGTGGACACAAACTAACTGCCTGTCAATAGCTCCATTTAGTCCATGTCAGTATTTTATAGTTTTTCTCAGAACAGTACCGGAATGTTTAGAATATTTTTAATAAACAGAAACAGAGAGGGAAAAGAAAGTAATGAGTGAACAAGGGCCTTTTGTTAAATGGGTCCAGAGTGTGAAAACTTTGGTCACTAAGGGCTACTTCCTCTGGAGACATCATAGGAGAAAGATATACCTTCTGCGTCCGATAATTCAAAATTAAAGTTTATAGCCAAATCGGTTGATATTATTTAGTAAATTCCTGTCCATAATCCAATAATTCCGTACAAAAAACATCAATCATAAGAAGACTCCTTGAGATGGCTTCCCATTTTTTAAAATTTGTTTGAAAATATATTTTTATAATTTTCGAGTTCAGGCTTTGTAGAAAAATAATCAAATGAAACGGAGATAACGTTTGAAAAGGTGTATTCCCGAGCCTTAAATTATTCACGTATAGTAAACATATGTTAAGAAACATAATTTTGTGAAAAATCTAATTTAAATAACGCTGATCATCCATTAAAAAAAAATTCTGCGCAATTTGATTGACAAATTTGATGATTGCAAATGTACGAATCTATATTATGGTCTGTATCAATGTATCTGTATTTGTTCATCCTGAAATGATAAATTCCTTAATTGGCCTTGGTGCAATGCCCTCCTACAATTGTTCCAAAATATTTATTGAAATAAAATCCTTACTTGAATAGGAGTGAACGTACAACCCTTTTCGTCCAGCAATAAAGCTTCGCCCTCGGTAAAAAAATGCAGAGACATATTTTGGAGCAGGAAGAAAATGTCATAAACATGTAGGTCCAGAAACATGGCCAACTCCCTTGGCATCGTCTTCTTCAAATAATTATAAACAGAATTTAGATAAATTTCGAGTCCCTGTCTCCTCTTCTCAATGAAAGCCTCACTCTTGTTGCCAATGAGTTTCTTTGGGGGAAGGCTTTCCTTCTCCACACAGTGCTCCGACACCAGAGTCTCATGCAGTTCCGCGAATTCATTGTATCTGTGCTTCAGTGTCCACACAATTTCGTCAATTCTAACCTCAACGACATAGAACGTAATCCCATCTATTGTCTGGACAGATGGGATTTTAATCTGTATGTTCTTTGGATTCAACAATAAACAAGCCATTATGTGAGTTGAAGCTTCTAGTGGGGCCCTTGAACCTGGATATCTGACGTGGAATGTCCAGTCTCCACAATTAGCCCTGTCAACATCACAGATTGAATTTAATTCTCACACCTTCCGGCATTCTCGACGTATTTATCAACTTTTTCGGCTTTGATTCGTATTATCTGACAGCCACAAAAATGAAATTCAGGGAATGAAACATTGTTTTTGTGAAATTGTTTGGCAGAAACTTTGACAGACTGATTGCAATTGTGTGCGTGACTTAAGTAGTTGTGTGTAAGAGGAGAAGCACCAACAGCAAGAGAGCTTTCTTTTTATAAAAAAAAGCATTGGACTGGAAACTGTCATGGCGGAAGACCTGCAGGAAAGTGTCATGGCGGCGCATGAACGCTGCATTTCCATGTGATTCTCATGAAAATTGACATGACGATCGCGAGTGCGGTGTTTGAAAAAGTGTGTGTAAATTACAAATTAGACTGATACTCTGGATGAGGAATTCTACAATAAACTCAGCAGTGAATATTCTGGAAATATGGTATCGTTTATAATGAGTAGAATTAGAAATAATTTTGTTGCTGATGAGAGTCCAATATTGTTAACTGAGCAATGACTTCAGCATTTATTTGGATTTTCATTTATAAAGAAATTGACGATAATGAATTCTGAGATGGCATCGAAATTTGTAATAATCACTTCTCCATATTATTGGAAGAACAAAAAGTTTTGCATTTATTTCGATTTTCACTTCAATGATTCTCCCTTAAATATAAATAGAGCCACAATAACGCCTCGCGTTTACTAACAATTACCGCTGCAAGGTCGAAAATCAATCCTGTTATGGTATAAAAATATAGAACATGATATGACATTATCTTTGATGTGTGATTTTTATTTATAACGTTGGAAGATCAATACACTTGAGTTGCACCTGATGTCACACCACTTATTTTGAATAAACTTAACTGACTCGGTGGTCTTTTTTTAAATGAAGACTTTAAATTCATATTAGTATATTTAGGTGACTTACCTGAAGATACTAAAATATTAGAGCAGTTGAACAGTTCTCTTTAAATGATAAAGAGGCTAGTCTCAAGGATTGGTTATCATCGCACCTTTTTGTCATCTCAAATCCATTATTATAATGTAATGCTGACTTGTATGAAAGACTAATTTTTCTGAAATCAGAGGCGTTCTTCACCTTGTATAAATCGCTTTCGATTTTTTCCATTAAATTAAGAGTAGTTTCTAATGGCTAATTGGAATTTAACTCTAATTTAGGTAGCGATAGATTTATATGAAGACTTTCATTCCTTCGTAATTCAAATGAAATCTCCAAAAAAGTAGGTGATTCTGGAGATTATTTTTCCCACCCAAATTTCAGCCAATAGAATTGCACCATTTGTTGATATTTTGTATAGCCTACCTCGAATATCAGCGATTATTTTTCCCACCCAAATTTCAGCCAATAGAATTGCACCATTTGTTGATATTTTGTATAGCCTACCTCGAATATCAGCGATTATTTTTCCCATCCAAATCTTGGCCAATAGGATTGCACCATTCGACGTTATTTTGTATAGTCAACACGGTATTTCAGCGGATATTCTTGAAAATTACACTGGAAATTTTGCATGTTGATATATATAAAAAAAAACAAATGTTGAAGTAACCCTCAATTGTATCTGACAGATTAAATGGCAATTCGTTGAAAATTATGTCTCATGGTGCAATTCTATCGGCCAAGATTTGGATGCAAAAAATAATCCCCCGAATACCACTCGAACTTCGAAATTATCTGATATTTCCCTCAAGGTTCCCTGCAAACAAATAAGCTCGTCAAGTTTTCCAGAAAAATCACTCGCGCTTCGCGCTCGTGATTTTTAAACTGGAAAACTTGACACGTTCATTTGTTTGCAACGAACCTATCGGGAAATATCCGATAATTTCGGAGCTCTTGTGGTATTACATGCGATAATTTTTTGAATATTTTGGTAAACAAACGACACCTAACCAAATAAACCTCTTTTCATGTCATGGCACAATTCTCTTGGCCGAAATTTGGATAGGAAAAATAATCCCCTGAATACCACTCGAGCTTCAAAATTATAGAATATTTCCCTCTAGGTTCCCTGCATACAAATGAAGTCGTCAAGTTTTTCAGGAAAAATCACTCGTGCTTCGCACTCGTGATTTTTTAGCCTGAAAAACTTGACTCCTTCATTTGTTTGCAACGAATCTATCGGGAAATATTCGATAATTTTGAAGCACTTGTGGTATTATATGTGATTATTTTTCCCACCCAAATTTCAGCCAATAGAATTGCACCATTTGTTGATATTTTGTATAGCCTACCTCGAATATCAGCGATAATTTTTTGAATATTTTGGTAAACAAACGACACCTAACCAAATAAACCTCTTTTCATGTCATGGCACAATTCTCTTGGCCGAAATTTGGATAGGAAAAATAATCCCCTGAATACCACTCGAGCTTCAAAATTATAGAATATTTCCCTCTAGGTTCCCTGCATACAAATGAAGTCGTCAAGTTTTTCAGGAAAAATCACTCGTGCTTCGCACTCGTGATTTTTTAGCCTGAAAAACTTGACTCCTTCATTTGTTTGCAACGAATCTATCGGGAAATATTCGATAATTTTGAAGCACTTGTGGTATTATATGTGATTATTTTTCCCACCCAAATTTCAGCCAATAGAATTGCACCATTTGTTGATATTTTGTATAGCCTACCTCGAATATCAGCGATAATTTTTTGAATATTTTGGTAAACAAACGACACCTAACCAAATAAACCTCTTTTCATGTCATGGCACAATTCTCTTGGCCGAAATTTGGATAGGAAAAATAATCCCCTGAATACCACTCGAGCTTCAAAATTATAGAATATTTCCCTCTAGGTTCCCTGCATACAAATGAAGTCGTCAAGTTTTTCAGGAAAAATCACTCGTGCTTCGCACTCGTGATTTTTTAGCCTGAAAAACTTGTCTCCTTCATTTGTTTGCAACGAATCTATCGGGAAATATTCGATAATTTTGAAGCACTTGTGGTATTATTTGTGAGAATTCTTCTTTAGTATAAAGAAAAAAAACGAATGTCTTCGTGTCAATTAGAATGGAATTCCCAAGGTAATTCAAAGGTTCTTCTAAGTTAATGGAAACAGCGAAACCTGATTCACCTCCATATGACTTGACAAATGTGTATTCACTTTGTGTTTTCACTAAACCAAAATAATTATTTTTGTCACTGCTGTTACGTTCAACCTGTGTCGTACCACTAAAGTATTTTCTGACTTATATGATTATAACTCGTTATGAGTCCAATTTAATGATTTTGTTCCTTCCCTTTCATGGAATCGGGGCAATGACAAATTAGAAATTAATTGAAATAGCGAAATCACTGAAAAACTTCCATAAAATCGGCAATGGCTGTGTCACTAGATTTCCAAATGAATGGCTCCTCTCTTTATAAGGTGGGTGGTGGACTTGTTGCAATGCTACTAGGAACTCGATTTCATGATGATCATACTTGGGACAGAACCTGAGCACGTGATCCAGGTCCTCCTCGGAAGCACCACACTCACAGGAGGAAGAATCCACAAAGCCCCCCCCCCTCTCCCTTTTATTGGAACTGGCTAGGCGATAATGGTTTGCTCTGACTTTGTTGACCCAAGTAATGGTTCTGCGAGGAAATTTATTGTATGGTTTGAACCAGGCTGTTCTAGTCCTCTTATAACCCCTCATTAGTATAATGTTCAAGTATTCTGTGCCTGGATTTTCACTCACATCAAGAGTTTCCTCTTTTATAAGGCTGAATGGCTCATCTTGGAGTTCCTCCCTGAAGTCTCAGTTGGAGAAAAGACAATCGGCTGCGTATCGCTGAGTTGTAACTCCCCTCTTCGTTTCTCATCGACACTCACGTCAGATGGGACCCAACTGGATCTAAGTAAATCGGCTCTATTACTAGTTGAGATAAAGCTCTTTTCCTTAACTTTAAGAACGCATTTGTTCGGTTTTATGTTCATAATTGGTCTTGTTAAATACTGTAATGCACTCAGGGGAATTAGTAATAATGAAAAGTCCTGAGCAGGATGGTCGGCTATTACATCCAAGACTGCTCTAAGACCGTTGTCAGTTTACTTACTTTGTTTTTCATACAAGTTGACTTCTCTAATAACTGACCATTAAGTAAACCAAGTTGACCCCTTGTGCATGCACGCCTAGTCCTCAAAATTGTATTTTTACGTTTCAGAACAATTTATAGAGTTGTCAAGGAAAATTTGACAATCGAAACTCGAACTATTCCAATGCTTTCATTCAGAAACAAAACTAAAATGTGATATGTCCACAGATTAGAATAAAGGTAATGGTTGAATTCTCTGTATCAAATGGTGTGACTTTCGTAATTGAATATTACGCGCGTCTTCGTGTGCTGACATCTTCAGAGAAAGACATCTCACTCTTGTGGTGAATAGCAGAAGTCCATTTACGATATGTCGATAAAAAAAACTAATATTGGGAGGTAGAAGAATGATGATCAGTCCAGTGATTGACAGGAGTGATCGAATTGTTGTTACGATGAGCTAAATTAACATATCTTCTCCTCGATTTTAATGAATTCCGGGTGTTGATACCATTATAATTCTTCATTATTAGCGTATCATATTTTTTCGAGGTTAATTCATATTTTATTATGAAAATAAATCAAATGGTGAAACATCGGAGCACATGGTGAATCGTTTCTGCTGGAAATAAAGATTCATTGAGTTATCGTCAAAGAATGCAAGAGAGTGGACTCGTCTTATCTGAGTATGACGAAATTAATTCGTTGCTGTATAAACCAATTATTGCCACTCAGCGAATCAAAGTGAGTTCATGTGATAGACGAATAAAATGGAAATAATCTTCATTGTTTAAGTTTTATTTATTTATTTTCAGTACACCTGTATCAATGTCTCGAAGAATCACATTGTCCTCGGTTCCACGAGTGGGAGTCTGTACTTATTCACCAGAGAGCCATGTACTTTTCAACAAGTGATACCATTATCGGTAAATAGTGTATCTTTAAATTTTAAAATCCATTGCATCATTTTGGTAATGTCTTTAAAGGGCAGAGATTAGGAAAAATATAAAAAACCCTTTCGTAAACTGAGCAAAAAAAGTGAGTGAATTAAAATAATTTTTTTTTTGGATAGTGGCAAAGAAATATTTTTTAGAAAGAAATGAATTATTTTTTATTTTTATGGTATGTGTGGTATTTTAAGGCGATACATTTTTCGAAATCGCTAACAATAAATCGACGCAAACGAATTTGCATTGATTTAGGAAAATGTTGTTATGGGACTATTGGAAGAAATATTTCTTTGATTATCACTCGTTATTTCTCTCAGTGTATAAAATGGTGACTGTTATAAAGAAATTCTTCTGCAAGTTTCTGCGAAATATTTAGTGTCGAGATCATTGGCGAAATAGATTACACAAGCATTTTTCTCTTACTTGATAGAAATTGGTGAATTATTGCAGCGATGTTGGGGAAAAAGTGAAAAACTTTTTTGTGGAAAATTTGAAGGGTTCAAAATTAGTTTCCAAATATTTTTAACGCTAATAGTCCAAGAAAATAGGCCTCGAAATGCGAATTTTGGGGTAAATACTTGAATTTTTGATGTAAGTCACTTTGAAAGTTATAAAAACGAATTAGGAAGAGTTTTTTTTTAATTGAGCCCCGAGAAGGGGAGAAAAAAATCAATAAAGTGTTTTTTTTTATTAATTTTGGGAAAACGGTAAGGACTAGGAAAATAAGTTGCAATAGAAATTGTAACGCATCAAATATTGCATAAAAATGATATCTATACTGTTTCTCTTAAAATTAAAATTAACCGAGGTAGGAGTGCTAGAAGCTAGGGGATGATAGCAGCTACTTTAAAAAATCATATGTTGCTGAAAAATCGAGATATTTATGGTTTTTTTTGCAATTTACTCAGAAAATTAAAAGCGTTAATTCTACAGCTATTTTTTTTGTTTACAACACAGTTATGATAATTTGAAATTTTCCTTTTAAAATTGAATTGACTGTCCTTGACGAAATTGATTTTGTTCTTCAACTAATGATTTCACTGTTTCATAAATTTCCCCTATGTGTTTGATTTTTTTTCTACCTGCCCGTTCCAAGCAGGTAAAAGAAAATTTACCTGAAGAAATATTTTTAGAAGCAGCACCGTTGCATTTACTACGGAGTGTCACGTACTTTACGCGCATGGGCCAGTCAGTCCAATGAGTCCCTGGGTGTTTGCGTTATTTTCCGTTTGCAGTAAATTTTGAACAAATCTTTCGACTTTTGATAATATTAATTAAAATTGTGAATGTGCTTTTTGTGTTTTTAAAAAAATTGTGATTATAAGTGATTTATCGCCGTAAATTTGGAAAAGGTAATTATTTAAGTGATGTTTTTTTATTCCAAGAAACCACAACGTCTATACTGGCTCCCTATTTGTTTTACAGAAATCACCTGTATTTTATATAATTCAGAATGATAAAAATATTGTATAATTTCAAGCTTTGAATATAAATATTAAGGTGTCCCTCAACTTTAAAGGTTAGATTCGTCATTTCTTAATATTTTCTTAATTTTCCATCAAAAATATTTAGTTTATAAAAATATATAAGTGGGCCTTTCTTTTAGATCGTTAAATTTACTACAATTTATCTTTAAGAAATTATTATAAATTCCGTAGCAGTCGTAAATTATTTGGATTTCCATGTAAACAATTTTCTAAAAATATTGTTTTCGGTGATTTATTACAAAATAATATCTAGATATAAATATTACAGACTTGGAATTTCATGAAATATTTTTTGGTCATTCTAAATAATGTTTTTAGCATATCTTGAAGAATTTAATCGATTTGTTTGGGTCTAAGTATAACTGTCTTAGTTACCAATATCACAATAAATATGAATAATTATGTTTATGATTTTTGTCACTTACTTAAACTGGAATTCTGTATTAGTCTCCTTTTGAAAAGTACTATAATTTACGCAATTACCTAGATTAATTACTGGTAAATTAATTTGGTTTTATTCTGATTTCCAGAGCCTCGTATACTTCTCAACATGGATGACGAACTATTATGCAGTATTTGTGGCAAACTTTTGCATAATGACACCGACAACGTTGTTTCCGTAAAAGAAAAAGGACTAAAAACATTGATTGCAAACAGTATTGAGAAATCTGATAAAAAATTTGAATTATGGCTTGGACGATGTGAAATGAATTTTCATGAAAAATGTAGGAAATCGTATCCTATGTCTACCTCAGTTGCAAAAAAACGAAAGTTATCAGCAGATCTATCTTTATCCAATCCAACATCACTAGTAGCTACGTCAAAGATGCCGTCTGTGTCAACTGCTCAACAAAATGATTTTGTTAATCAATGTTTTTTTTGTAAATTGTCATTAGATCGTAAGCATAAACAGGCCCATACGGTTGGTCATAAGTATACACAAGACCAGATACTGGATGTTGCGAGGAGAGCGAATAATGAGTTTAGCAGTGACTTGATTAATCGCATTGAAAACATAAATTTAGTTGACTGTAAAGCAAGTTATCATCATAAATGTTATATAACTTTCCATAAGACCGTAAAGGAACCGAAAATCTCTGCTCCAAAAGCACATACTGCTGAGATTTTTAATAAAATCTGTAAATACATTGAAGAAAGTTGTCAGTATCAATTTAGTTTACGGGAACTAAAAGATATTATGAAAGATGATGTTTTGAGTAATTATGTTTTATTTCGCATGTTAAAAGATAAATATGGAGACAATATCTTCATATCACATAATCGAGGTAAAGAGCCTATCATCTACTATAAAATATTTGATATTTCAAACATTTGCAGCGATTGGTTTTCTGGTGAAGGTGATGAAATGGATAATTTACAAAAACAAACTGTTTTGAATGTGGCTGCTAGGATACTCCGTAACGAAATTTTAAAATACGATTATCGTGATGCATCATATCCGCCTGCATCTACTTCTCTTGACAATGTCGTATCGTCAATTCCGCCATTGCTTACGTTTTTTCTTGGAAACTTATTGTGTAAGAATACTACTCAAGAATACAGTGAAAATTTCATTATCAGAGATACAATAGCTCATTCCATCGTCAAGTATTTACGTCCAAAACAGTTTATATCATCTCTACAACTAGCAGTTGGTTCATACATCCACAGAAAAACTGGTTCAAGACTAATTATTGATTTTTTGAATAGATTAGGTGTTTGTGCTTCATACTATCAGATTCAATTGCATGAATCTGATGCAAAAAATCAATTGCATGAATCTGATGCGAAAAATCAATTGCATGGATTGGTTTTTTTTGGCTGTAAAACCAATTGTTTATCAGCTAGGAGTGGTTGCAAGAAAAGTGGTTTGAAATGTAACCAATTTTGTGAAAATTGTCAAAGCTGTGGTAATGCTTCAAGAACATCCTTCATTCTTGAGGAAGATGAAAATGAACATAAAGATGATGATGATGGCGATGGTGAAGGAGAAAATACTACTGACAACGGAGAACATGAAGAAAATGAAGCTTTTATTATGAATGTAAGAAGATCGATTGTTAAAAATACTCATTCTGAGGTGTCCACACGAAAGGTATAAATATATGCTGATGAATTTTGTTCTTGTAAGTTGATTATTATGCCACTGAACATATATTAATTTGTTTATGCATACTTTACAGATTTTTTGTGGATGTAAAAGCAATTGTACGTCAGCCAGATGTAGTTGCAAAAAAACTGACTTACAATGCAATGAATCTTGTAAGTTTTGTCATGGCCAAACCTGCGACAATCATTTGAGAGAAGAAGCACCAGCAAAAAATGTAGAAGAAGCCGCGGAAAGGTTAGCTGTTCGAAGCGGTAGTTCAATTAACGTGATTGATTAATTTTGACAAATTTTGAACTGATTTATCAAATTTGTAAATCAAGGGATCTAAAAGATTTTGTCTTATATAATGAAGTAATTTTTTTGTAATATGTTGGATGTATTATCATAATAAAAATTATTTTAATCTTTGACGATAAATGTGTATGTCGCTAAATTATAAGTTTCTCTTTTAGCAATCCACCGACAAGATGAGAGAATCTACTATTTTTTAGGAAGTTCCTTTTAAATTTTTTGGACACTACAAAGAAATACTTGTATAATTTTTTTTTAATCCACTCCTTTAAAAGTATTTAGTGGTAAAAATAAAATTCCTTATTTTTTGACATTTTTTTCCATTCTCCAAAAAAAGGATAAACTTCATCAATGTACTCTAAACATTGATACAATTGTAGGTTCAAAAACATGCACACAGAGTCCCATTGAAGCTGACTGGCGCATGCGCGTAAAGTACGTGACACTCCGTAGTAAATGCAAAGGTGCGGGCCTCTAAAAATATTTCTTCAGGTAAATTTTCTTCTACCTGCTTGGAACGGGCAAGTAGAAGAAAAAATCAAACGCATAGGGGAAATCTAGGAAACAATAAAATCCTTAGTCGAAAAACAAAATCAATTTCCTCAAGGACAGCCAATTTAACTTTAAAAATAAAATTTAAAATTATCATAACTTTGTTGTAAACAATAATAAAAAATATCTCTAGAATTGACGTTTTTAATTTTCTGACTAAATTGCAAAAAAAAATCATAAATATTTCGACTTTTCAGTAACTTATGATTTTTTAAAGTATCGGCTATCATCTCCTAGCTTCTAGCAACCCCACCTCGGTTAATTTTGATTTTAAGAGAAAAAGTATAGATATCACTTTTATGCAATATTTGATGCATACAACTTCTATTGAAACTTTGTTTTCCTAATCCTTACCGTTTTTCCACAATTAATAAAAAACCACTTTATTGATTTTTTTCTCCGCTTCTCGGGGCTAAATTAAAAAAAATCCTTCCCAATTCGTTTTTATATTTTTGAAAGTAACTTATATCAAAAATTCAAGTATTTAGCCCGAAATTCGCATTTCGAGGCCTATTTTCTCAGACTATAGTGAGCCTAAAGGTCGAATTTCTGATAACAAAAAATAGAAGCAGTGCAACAGAGGCGTGTGACGGTAGTCATATGACAGTTACTCTTCGTATATATTGTTTTTTCTATTTTAATTTCGGCCAATTACATTGATAATATGCTTCCGAATGGATTCGACTACATTTCTCTTCTCATAAACTATGACTATAATAAACAGATTACACAGAAATATAATAGTGAAGCTATTGGCGTGGTATTGGATATATAAGGATAACTTGATAACTTGAGATACTAGCCGTTGGTTTAGATGTTCGTGTCGACCTTTAGCCATATTAAAATAGCCGGAAGTACATACTTACTGCAAAACAGAAAAATGTGCATATCTCTGAACTTTTCAGGGAGGGGGAGGTTGGATCTACACAGGTGACATTAAGACGAAAATTAAAAAAAAGAAATAGGATCGGTACTTTTTGTGATAATGAAGAGAAAATTCTTACGTATAAAGTGGAATAGCTCTGCTACTAATTATCGAAAAATAATCGTGATAAAAATTTGATATTTTGGACGTTTTTAGATCTCACGATATCAAAGTTTGGTATTAAAGATGTACGAAATCGTTTGAGTTAAAAGAACGTTTCCTCGAAAGTAAAAATGAAAATGAAAAGTGTTTTAATTCAGATGATTCCCCACATCTTCAATACCAAACTTTTCTTACATGGGACCGAAAAGCGTGCAAAATTTAAAATTGTTATCTCGATTATTAAAAAGCAAAATTAAAACTGAATTACGGCAAGTGACTCAGTTGAGACTCTTGACTCAGTTGAGACTCGAGTCAATGAGTATTCAAGAAAAAAAAATTCAAGAAAAACGAAATTTACAAAAGTTGCTATATCTCAGGAACTACTGGGCCGATTGAGCTGAATGGCGCACGAAGTAAAGGTTTATTAATAACTATCCTAAATTGAAAATGCACAGTTTTAGGTACTAATTACACCGAATTTTGTAAAATCTTCTCAAAAGTAATCTTCAAAATAACGAGCTTTCTGGAACATACACAGAGAAATTAGATAAAAGATCTTGTTTTTTCGCGTTTCATATTATTCTAGATAACTTACAGTTGAAATTGAAGAATCGAAAAATAGGTCCAAGAAGAGGCTTCCATGCGGAAGCAAAATTACTCAACGACATGCTTAATGTTATATGCATACAACCTTTTATTGCATAATTGATCCGACAATGCAATCATTAGGTCGATTGAGTCGTGTCCATTATTATTACAAGAACAAGGGGTTTGGCGAGTTATAATATTATTCTTATTATGTGATGGTAATATGTAATGTGGGGAAGAAGAAAACACTTCAGTTGCATCTAATGGCTCACCAATGATTTTGAGTAAATTTATCTCACTCGGTGATTTTGTATCAAATGAAGACTTTAAACTGCCATCAGAATATTTAGTTGACTTACTTGAAGATACTAAATTTAAGAGTAGTCGTACATTTCTTTTTGAATGATTAAGAGGCTATTTGAAGGATTATTTATCATCGAACCTTCTCAACATTCCAAATCCATTATTATAATTTCATGCTGACTTGTATAAAGGACTCATCTTGTTGGAATCAGAGCTGTATGAATTAGTTTGCATTTTCTGTTTATTGAAATTTAATTCTAATTTAGATCAAAATTTATCTAAGAAGTTTCATTCCCTCGTAATTAAAATGAAGCCCCCATGAAAGTCAATGATTCTGGAAAGGATCCTTCTTTAATATAGCGAAGAAACATATGTCCTCCTATAAATTAGAATTGAATTCCCATAAATAATTCAAAGGCTCTTTAAAGTTAATTCATATAATGAGAACAGCATTCCTGACTATGAAAAACAAAGTACATGATTCATCATATAGTGATGATGACCGTTGTCATCATATGATGATCATGTGACCGACTTGAACGAATCGGAATTTGTTACCCACTAAGATGTTGAGTCTCGCAATTTCCATTTGTCCAGCATCTCCTACAATATATCAATATTTTATAACAAACAAGGATCATATCATACTTCCCTTTTTCTATGATACTTTCAAATAGTAATAAAAAAAATTTTTCATGACAAGATTGACTTGCAGCGCTAATTAATCGTAAATTATTATGGCCATACGCGAAACTCATTAACTCTAGGAAAAGACAGAATTCTAAAAATTCCTGTAGGCTAAATCTTTCCATTTGTCCACAAGAAAAATTGAGGTAGCAAAAATTTCCAAATCTCTGCTCAACTTTTTGATTACGAAAGATAATCTCCTTTAAAATTACCATCTGTCGTTCATCTCCCTCACAGGAAGGCACAGTGAGCCACGTGCAGATATCTCCAGACCAAAAAACTATTGCATTGTCCACAAAACGTGGTAGTGTCTGTATCATCACCCTCAAGCCTTCAGCAAAGCTCGTCTCAATTTCTAAGGAGCACATCAATGCAACCGTTACTTCCCTCTGCTGGAATTCAAAAAGCTCCGAGATCTACGTGGGGGACAACAATGGTAAGATCTCCACAATCGTTCTCTCCATATTTACGGTTAACGGAATGTTTCAAGCCCCCTCCTGCGCTCTCATGCACCTGGATTCGAGTATCGTTCAGCTGGACTACAGCCTCCACTACCTTCTCGTGTCCACCCTAACTCGGTGCTATATATGTGACACCACCCAGGAGCAGTTCAAACAGATCGGCAATAAAGCGAGAGACGGAGCCTTCGGGGCTTGTTTCATAAGGAAGTGTCCAGTGGAGATAGAAAAAAATATATTCCCCTTGTCAGAGGGCGAGAGAACCCTGAATAAATCAGTCGGTTTGAATTCCCTGATGGGCCTAACCGATGATAATCAGGAAGAGAATCTTCTAATCTATTCAGCAAGACCGGGCTTGAGACTGTGGGAAGTTAACCTCAATGGAACAGTTGTTAAAACTCATCAATTTAAAGATGCCCTAGCAGTTCCCCCCTCCGAAATTTACAAATCATCAATCGTTCGATCAATTCCAACTACAAACAACGAACAAAATGAACAAAATATCCTGAATTTCTCTCACCTGTTTGTTATAAGTAAAAGATATATTCTGTCTCACACAAACACATGTCTTTACATAATCGATCCCACAAATGCAGCAGTTGTACTGTGGACTGATAAACTAGATACCATAGCAATGGCACAAATTATTGACGATAAAATTTACTTAATGAATACAAATGGTACATTTCGCAGTCTAATGCTCTCTTCAATCGATTACCTCATCATCAAACTTTTTGAAATGAAACTTTACAATGATTGTTATAACGCATGCATGACATTTAACAGTGATTTAATTAAATTAGTCGAGAGTAATAATCCATTGATGTTAGAGGATATCAATGATTGTAGTAATGGCTTGATTACTGTTCTCGAATCAGTTATATCAGTGATGCAATCGAATTTCAATACTCAACCAAAGAGATTAAATTGCGGAATTGTTGTTGTTAATTCTGGTAATTCTATTTCATTGACAAATAATGGAAAGTATGAGGCGAATTGTGATTCGTCCTCAGACTCTGAGATTGTTTGTAAGAGTGTGATAAAATCGAGGAGAAAATTAGAGATTAAAGTCACCGATGATAAAGATATTAATGACCTTGATAATGAATTTTCCGATTTAAATTTGTCAAGAAATGGAGTGGAGTCACTAAAAAAAAAGAAGGGAGATGAGGAAGAGTCATCAGACTCTCGAAGAAAACAGATCGAATCAGCAACAGCGAGCATTCAATCAGATATTCAACCACTTTATGCACTAATAAGTACCTTAAAGCCTTCGATGATCCTAGAGGACTTAGAAGACACAATTTTTAACATAGTTAAGAGTATACAAGAGATTAATTTTAAGTACGAGGATATTGTCGAGTTGAAGATATATCTGTATGAGGTTATGAGGTCCATTGAGAAGTTGTACTTCCACGCATTGTTGGAGAGTGTGTCTCCGGAGATGTTGACACCTCCAGGGGATTCTGATAACAGATATGTGGCTGAGGAAGTACTTAGAGCATTTATTGATTTAAATGGCTCTGACTACAGTGAATGTAGGTGTGGATTTCCCAAGTACAGAAGATCATCAAAACCAAAGTTTATGAATGTTGGTCAGTTTTTGATGAGGGAATTCAGTCAGAAAGGTGATGATAGTTATGTGAAACTATGTAAGAGCGTTCCTTATCTTTGGCGAGATTGTCTCAGAATTTTTATTGATAAGGGAGAGAAAGTAGATCATCTTCTTCGTTTGTGCCTTCAAACTAGAGATAATATTGTACTTTCGATTATGCTTCCATTAATTGGAGATGATTCCTGGGATCTTATTGCTGAGTGTGATGAGAGAATGAGAATTGGCAGGTGTATCTCGTGTGGGAGAGATGATGAGGGCCAGGGTGAGGGGGAGGAATTGAGGATTGACTGGAGTGGTGTAGCTCTCGAAATACTCAAAGGACAAGGCATGCATGCTGCCATAACATTCCTCAATGATGTCGGGAGGAAGCTGCCTAGAAGTAAATTAGAGAAAAGGTAATTTATTCTTTTTTAAATAGTTAATTTCTGATGATTTTACGTTGTAATTGAGACAGTTTATTGGATTTGTTTAATTATGTTTTTCAATGATTTTGCAGTATTTTTCAATCACTTATATGTACGAAACTATTGAGTCATCATGGATTTGATCAGGTGGTTGACTTTGATGGAAATGGAAAGGCGGGGAAGGAGTACAGTTCAATTTGCTCGAAAAAGGTAATTTTTATAATAGGAATAATGGACTCTCAAAAGATTTCGATAATACGTGTAATTATTTCAAACACTAACGTCGAATCAAATAATGACTTGGGATATTCTCATAAATAAATTCTTTCATTTGAACCCGATTTCACCCTAACTTTCTGGACATTTTACAATAAAAATTCTATGCAAAATATAGTTTTAATAATTGGTTTGGTTCCACATATTTTTACGCAATTCAATCGATAAAATTTGCTCATGAACGGTAATTCAATCTGTAAAGGATAACTGGATACTCTTAAATTCGTTCCACAAATTCATAACGATGGACAATTGAAAAAATGCATTCTGTTAAACTCTATCATATGTGTGATGATCGAAAAATGATTAAAACAATTGAAATAAATTTTTAATCCTCTCTAATTATTTTTTGTAGGCTAGAGGGATACTTGCAGATGCTCTAAAGAAAGATCTCAATAGGCCAGTAAATAATAATATATTCGGTAGTGGAGCACACCACTGGGGCATGATTTATAAATCAAGAACATCTGTTTGTCCCTGCTGTACTCTCTCACTACAAACACCAGTCTTACTAGGAAATAGTGGTATATCAATATTTCCATGTGGCCATGCTTACCACGTCAACTGTCTCATACAAAAAAAATTAACAAAATGTCACCTCCATTCATACGAATAATAGAGATGAATTATTGTATTGGAAAATTATCAGAATCATAAATACCGTTTTTATCGCTCTTCATTATTCAAATTAAAATACAGCTCAAATTATTGAACCAAAATCACAGATATAGTATTGAAACTTTAAGTAAGTTAATTGTAACTGACTCATTCATTATTGATCACTGACACTACAACAATCTGTCGATTTTGAATAGATTTGAAAAACAGGTGTTGAAATTTCATCAAAATTTTCAGTACAATATTGTCTGTGCCAAATTACCTCTTAATCAAGAACCATTGGTAATTGAATCAATAAATAATTTAACATCAATTGTAAGTGACTTTAAGATGATATTAATTATTGGTCGAGTATGGCCTAAATATAAATAAGTAGATGATTAGGATCACTCGAATGTACCTATTGACTATTGTTTTCCATAGAGCACAATTGTTATCTTTTATAAACAATAATTTTGAACTAAATCCTATGATTCCTTCATGACAGAAATGACAAAAATTATTTAGCCCTTTTTTCGATCAATTTACAATTTTGAGTCGATTTATATTTAAATTTCAGATTTTTTAGAATTACTGCGTTTGTAAGAAAATATATTTCATTATTCTAGTCTTTAGTGCTTAGTTATAAAATTTCATTAATAAAAATTTTTTGTTTTCTATCCATTTTGGTGTTCATTGAATTAGTTTTTTGCAGAGAAAATATTGTGATTAAAAGTTGTTCCAGAAAAAATTTATCTCTATAAATACATAAAAATTCAAGAAAAAAAAAACGAAAAAACAGTAAAATAACACAGAATATATGAATACGCATATCTCTTTCTTCACACTACGTTTTCACACTTACCTTAAACCCATTATTATTTAAAAACGATTTATCACAGCTTAAGTGGCATTAATTTCTCTCAGATAATAATCAGTCTTAATGTTCCATCGAAATACCTACCAAAATATTTGATGCTCATCGTTAAATCCATACAATTGTATTACATCGTTAATTATATATCATAATCTAATTGGTCTTAGGGGATGAAAATTAATCAACAGGTGAAAAGTGTTGATAACTTGAGCGAAAAGAAAACAGAAATAAAAAAGCCAGTGAAAATAAATAAATCATAATAAATGCCTAGGGTTTTGATTTAATTACCACAAAATGATAAGCGGAGTTATTGCTTCGTTACTTTCTATTTTCTTTTCGAATGTTTTACTAGTTACTATTTGCAGCAGTTGCTTTCTATTGTTCAGTTTTTTTAAATTATTGAACTTTTCTCCATTCTGATTGAAAAACACATGAATTGCCCTTTCTGTCTGGCGTTATTATCATTAATTGTTCAAAAGATAAATCGTGACAACCGGCCAAATTCTATATCTTCGGTAACAAACGTGCTTACTTACAATCTACGAATCTCGTTTACTTTTGAGCCTTATTTTTAGGTACAATTTTGGTATTTCAGCTTAACATGGTAAGACTTACCCTGTAAGGCCGGAACGATTTATTTCTGTTTTGTTTTTTCAATGGCATTTTGGAGACTTGGTATTTATCCAAATTTTTTTCCTTCGTATTTTTTTTTATAAATACTGAAAAAAATATTCTCAAAGAAAAAAAGCTCTCGAGCTCAATCTTTGAAGTTATTGGAAGAATTGTTCGATTGAGTACAAAAAATAAACAGTTTTCAGGCATTTCTAATCTATCTGTTCAATCAATTGATTGATTATTACTGATGAGTACAGATGTAAGAGTTGTTGAGAAACAGATAAAATTGAAATTTCAACTGTTCTCATTTGTTGAGCAAACTTGGAGAATGAAGAACTCCGTTCATTTCATTTCTTAGAGAATTGAAAAATCACATGAATAGTATCACAGTCACAGGATTTTAGGCTTCAGTCGATGGAAATTAAATCATCTCTGGATGTATACTCTCTACGTTCGTTTCCAATAATAGAGATAATGGTAGTTATTATCGATAAGTTTTAGCGTATTGAAGAATAGCCTTGACATCGATCAAAAATCAAACCCTTCAGAATTATTTTTCATAAAAACCTATAGTTTAATTATGAATTATCGCTGTTTCTGTGTGTAAAGATTGTAAGATTTCTTGAAAATTAAGTTTTCATTAAATATATGAAGATAATGAACAATTAAGCCATAAGTAAATATGAAAAATATCATTCGATCACTTATCTCTAAGTCTCAGTCATCTCATTAGCTGTAATTATAAAAAAAAATATGCATGCAATGTTGACAAAATTGACAGTTCTAAAATCTTTAACATAAAAAGACAGGAAGAGTATGTTGGTTGGAGCAACTACAGGGTAAACTACGATCTGTTTTTCAACCAAAAATAGATTTAAAAAAAATACTTTGTGAGAATTGAAAATAATATAATTGCATCTCTAGCTAATTCTTGTAAACACTATATTGTAAATTCATTTCTCACAAAGTTTATAAAATTTATAGCCACATTTTTCAATTTAACAATAAATAACATTTCCTGACCATCAAGAAAAATCATTGATTGCTCATAAAAAATAAAAATTATAATTTCGCATGTTTCATTAATGAAAAGAATATGAGCATGGCGCTTCTTGACTCTACTTGTTTTTTGTGAGGTTTGTTCTCGATAATAAAAAGAAGAGAATAATATTTACATCAGCATTTTACACACGATGTTTACATTGTTTATCTCATCACTCAGTAATTGAGTAGAGGTTTTATACTGCAAAAATGGGAAATATAAGCCAAATCATTCGATGAATACAGACAAACTATGAATTATTTATGATAAAGTGGCAAAAGAAAAAATAAATCAACATATTTGTTTTGTAATTTTCATCTATATCTTAGATATTTGTTTCAAGTTTTGTTTTCCAGGATTTTGTGTCACAGATGAATAAAGTAAAGACATGTTCAATAATGTATATTTTTCGAAACCGAATATTTTTTTTTCTTTTTTGCATTATATTAGGAATACAATCTTGCATTGTCGCATGAGCCCTGAAGATCGGTGATAAATTTTCATTAAGAGCGTTCTTCATTCCTCTTGATAGTGTGCTGTGGATGATTAAAATCTTCGTTGAGCAGCATGTCAGCATCTTGATGATTTAAACTTGTGATTACTAGATTTATCATTATTTAATTCTATTGTAACACTGCTCATCTCACATTAAATCTAAATATTTTTGTTTTCAAACATTCTCTTAATTACAGTGCTGTTACATATACGGCATGTATACATGAAGAATATTAATCATTAATATAATGTGGCAAAATCGTTAGGAGGACAGAAAGAGAAGAATTATTAATTACATAATTCATTATGAAGGGAACATAAAGCACTGATTTTTTTTTTTTTTTTTTTGTAATTCACACTTTTTGTCTGGTTGTCTACGGCGCCGTATTCTCCAATTGTTTTTCTTTTACCAATTAATAAAAATTCATAGGTGACAGAGAAAAGTAATTAATTGACATCACAATTTAATTCTTTTCTTTTTTGCGTAAATCTTTGGATATCACGGAAAAATTCATATCAGTCACAACGATAAGCACTAAAAGGTTGTTGAAATTATGTCACGTTGGATTTTTGCCAAAGAAATGATTTTTCTGCTGTTGATGTCTTTTTGCCTTGCCCATTTGCTGCAGATGTTGTCACGTCATTATTACTGTATGTTGTATGAGATGATGCTGGAACGTGTTCATGTAATCAATGTCGTGAACGGTGCGATGAATCTCCACGCTCGTCACGACGATCACGTTCGCGTTCACGTTCTCTCTCACCGCCTCCACCTCCAGCACCGCCACCACCACCACGTTCAGGCTCTCTTTCACGTTCAGCTGGCCGCCTGCTTGTTTCACGTTCGCGATCCCTTTCTCGTTCTCGCTCTCTGTAGCGATCGTCATAATACCTAGACAGTACACGGTTTTTTTATCTTATTTTCTTTTGGGAGAGATACATATTTTTCCTGGCTCACGAGTTCTTTTCTATGCTAATAGATTTTGGCAATTATTCATTTTCAGTTGAATGATTTATGTGTGAAATAAAAAGATCATGAGTTTCATTGTTTTCAAGGTTCATTAAGTCTTTTCTAGTCGAGTGGGTGATTTTAACACTTGATGAGCTTATGTCAAAAAATCAATTTCAGGGTTCATTGTGAATATTGGAATGTACAAGGGGGTCTATAAACGATAAAAGTTTATTAGAAGAATTTGAAAGAAAAGAGGTTTAAAAAGGGAGCAGGGAAAATAATAATTTAGATATTAAAAAAAATACTTTTTACGAGTTCATCTGCAATTATTCATTTATGAGGTGCTTCAAATTCTGAATGCAATCTTTTTAATAATTTATATATTTGAATTTATATATATAGGGCAGTTCATGCAAATTCGACCAACCCGTGATTTTGATTTCTCCGATTTGGTCGGTGATTTTCTATGACTGACCTACGACAAAAAGCTACCCCAGATTTTTTTTGATACCAACATGTTTGTTGGTATCATTTCACACAAATCATCATTTCATACAAATCATTTTATACAAATTATCACAACAAACATGTTTATATCAACAAAATTGAATTTAGGAATGGAGTTTTTTAGATAATCAGCAAAAAAATTTTTATCTTTATCCATAGCCATATCTAAAAAACTACTTCACCAATCGCACTGAACTTTGGCTTGAATTCGCTTACCAACGGTTCCCCTTATCCCCCGAAATTAAAAAATTTTAATTGTAACTTTAGGCTTTTTTTTCGTTGAAATAAAAAAAAAATCTAAAAACTATCCCAGTTTTTTTTCTATTATGAGATTATTTTTAAATCGACTCAAAACGTAAAGAGAACGCCACTTCCCAAAAATTCGAAAAAATGGACGAAATTAAAAAAAAAATCTAGCAAATTTTAAAAAATTGATTCCACGATGAAGAAATCGATGTGGGCGTTTTATTGATAGCACTTTCATCGTACTAAAGGAAGCGAATTGTTTCATATTCTTCTTATATTTTTTTTTGGCTCGCTGAATTTGCAAAAATGCAAAATTGCAAAAATGCTTTTTCCGTATCATGATTTTACATCCATTCAAATTAATTTTTCATTGGAATGATTGGAGATATCGAAAGAAGTTTCAATTAAAAAATATTCATCAACAAAATTTGCACTAAATTTTATACAAACTGGATCTGTAAATAAAGATCCAAATTGGGAAAGTTTTTCATTATTTTTCGATCGTAATATTTTCGGCTATATTCTATTATAGCTAATCGATTGACTTTCAGATTTCTTCAAATTACAAAGTTATCAAACAATTATTTCAATTAATAGTTGGAAGACCCGATAAATGCAATACATATTACAATATTCACACTGAATTCTTGATAGTTATCGACATGTGCTCGTCCCGTGCAGGGCGACACTAATAACATTGCACTGAATTAATGAAAACTGTCTTCTTATTTCATTCATTATACATTTGTTTCCACATTTTTTACAAAAATTCCGTTCACACGTAAACACACAGGATGCAGTGAATCAATACTATGCCTACTAGGTACAGAAGATTGCAAAAAAAACTGATAAAAAAGATTGATTCATAAATTACGTAACATCCATTCGTTCATTTTGTAAAAACAGAGCTAATTGGAAAATACACATAGTTTTCATCGCATTCAATAGATAAGTGTATTTTTGTTTTTATGTAAAAAAATAGATTTACCTAGACGGCTTGGAAGATGATACCGGTGCCGCCTCGGGCGGATCCTCTTTAACTCTCGGTCTGGCTGCCTGACGTGTTGTACTAATGGAAAATACCACGTTATGATTTTTACGATTTTCTCGCCACTTTGTCATCGTTATCGCTAATTTACTAGCAATTTTTTAAATTAAATAATCATCATTGATAGCTGTAGTCTAACTCTGTACTTTATCCTTATTTCAATAAAACATATCCTCAGAAATATTAACCATATGCAACAAAAATTTATAATTAATCAATTGGAATCAGAATAGTACGAAAAAAGTCGTTCTGTCATATTTATCGGCAGAAATAAATTCATGTTTTGTTTCTCCCTATTCGTATATCAAAATATTATGTAAAACATTGTTATTCTCAGCTCTTTTTGCTTCCAAATGGAAACTTTTTTTGTGTTATACACCAATAATAACTATTATTCGTAAGGGAGAGCAGAGCAAAATGTATTATTATAAATCCTTTTTTCCTTCAATTTTTTATGTCATAAAAACCGACCCTGCGGTTCTCGAGGCATTTAGAGAAATCAGTTGAGAATCCAGTTTCTCTTTTGATTTAACAAAACTGATTCTGTCCTGCCAGTCTATGTGTCATTTTGAGACACTGCAGGTTTACTGTATTATCTTGAACTCCTCGCACTTTACAAATATTTCGCATAGTGCAGTTGTTGCAATCGTCGAGTCACTCCAATGGTGATGACTTCATGACCACTAGGAGAGTATAAAGTAAAATAGAATATACGGAAAGTTGAAAATAGTAAAGCTTTTCCAATTCCATTGCATGGATTTTGAGTAATTAACCATAAAGAAAAGTCTATATTTACTTGACACACTCCTAGATAATTTCTTATAGTCTTCATTATAATCAGTATTTCTTTAAAAAAAAATACTGATAACAACAACATATGTACAATATTTATGATCAAAATTCTAATAAAAACTTCGAACTGGAACAAGAACCAAGAATCAAGAAGAACATATACATTTTTAAAGCTCGACTTTTTCGTGAGAATTTTGTTCCATTTCTCTTAATTTATAATTATTCATTAAATTTCATTTGAATTGAATGAAACATATTCCCTCAGTTTCAGCATCATTGTCATTGTTCCCTATATTTTAAATTTCATTTAACAATGAAATTTAGTCTTAGATTGAAGTAATTTGTTCATTTCAAATATCTCTTATGGCTTTCGATTTTATTTACGAGCTTACCTCTCTTCTCTGCTGCGCTCTCTGTACTCTCGGTCCCGTTCACGTTCACGGTCTCTGTCACGACTGCGTGATCTCTCCCTAGGGTAGGGCTCGCTGTAATAACGCTCACGCTCACGATCCCTGTCACGGTCCCTCTCTCGATCACGATCTCTGTCCCTCTCACGATCACGATCTCTGCTTCTCTCTCGGTATTCCCTGTCGCGGCTACGAGAGCGCTCACGACGACGACGATGACTGCGTTCTCGGTCACGGGATCTTGAACGCTCTGACAGTAAAAAAAGGACAATTTCATTTCAATTTAGTTTAAATTACGAAAATTTATTAAAAACCACCAGAATTCATTTTTCGTGATTTTGGTAGCATTGTAAGCGCTCATGAAAATTAGATGAACAATTAACAATTGTATATGATACATGAAAAGGATGTGAAAAATATGCATTCGAAATCAAATTTCTAATTTACTATCCCAAATAACTATACTACATTGAATACAAAGACCATTTATCAATTATTTATGTGAGAAAAGACGGCAAATTTGGGATTTGTTCATCTACATTGAATATTGAATACATTTTCCTCCTGTATTTTTCATAATGCTATCACGACTGCTTGATCTACAAAGGTCGAAGACTCTCTAGTCATACACGACACAATTTGACCAAAAAATTTGCCCTGAAAAATCTCTGAAATAATGGGTTTTAATGAAATTGCAACTTGAAATTTTTATGATTTTTTTTAAATTTAAGATATTCCTAGAATTTTTATGTCAAAAATGATCCACCCTTGAAAACGACTGATTGTTCGAGATTTTTGTGGGAAAATCTATCGGAAACTTGAAAAAATATATGTTGGCCATTTTGTTGCTCAATACACGGATTCTTTGAATAAAAAATTCTGTCTTAAAAAAAAATAAACATAATTTTTCAACTGAAACTTACCTCGCCTAGCAGATCCATAACTTTTGGTCTCCACACCTCTCAAAGTATCTTGTAGAGAACTGATCAGAATCTTGCAGCGATCATCTCCAGCTACCTTGGACTGCTTGATGAGGGATATCGCAGTGACGAGTGTCTCAATGGCACTTGCATATTCCCCAGCTGCAGCATCAGATACTGCACGAGCTATTGCTGACGAGGACACTGTTCGATTACGATCCATGATTACCTCGAACTCAGCTTCACGGAGCTGAGGAGGTTCCTCGGGACGGTGATCAGGGCCGGGAGCGTTATAAGGCGGCTGAAACAGTTTCATCATTATTGATCAAAATTAAGTACAGTATAAATTTGTATAACATTATTTTTCGTCATTGCTAGGAAAAAGTCTACGTCATTTAGCTTTCCAAATTATTGTAAGCAAGTTAAATTATTATTATAAAATTTTAATATAAATTATTATTGTAGAATTTAGCTTTGAAAGGCTCTGTGTGAAATACGCGTATAAAATTGATACTTTCGATTATATCTGCGGATTAGTCTCCTTTGAGTCCTCTGACATGTGCGGAAACAGTTCAAACTGTTGTCAGTGGTATCTAGGGTGAAAAATACCTAACAGGCCATATCTACCTTGATTAGTTAATCATCGAAGATAATCATACTCAAATGTTACCGGATTCACCAATTAGAATAGAAGGAGTAACATAATTTAAAAATTATCGTTCCATATAACTAAAGTTGTTAACAACCAAACAAGTTTCATTCCATAATTCATTAACAGTTGCTTTTCAACAAATAATCTTTATTTCTTAGGGCAAAGATCGCAATATTCTGGCAAAAATTGTGTTGTAAGATCAAATTTCGGACACTGAATTGAACAATTTGATTTAGGTTTTTCAATTATTCTGCGATATTTCTGTAAAGAATAGCGACCAAGCGAGAATGCAACACGTTTACAGAAAAAATGGGGCAGTTTTTGTCGCATTTCTTTGTGTGTGCATTCAGTTTTTTTCCCAATAATTTGCAAATCTGAATTAATAGAGCGTGGGCACTCCAATAGATGAATACTGCAGTTCCCTATTGTAAGGAAGTCGCTATACCCAAAATGGATTTAATTGATTATTCGATTTAGGCCCGGCTTCATTATCATTGAAACGTGATGTTGACAATTTTGAATCAATATTTCTACTGAATTTCTATTGAATTTTGGTTGAAAATGAGAAATGAAAAAATTTTGAGGTCTTGGGAACAGCGTTTTTCAAAAATATGAAAGAATACTTTCATTAGAGGAGATATGAATGATGTGTAGTTATCGCAGCGAATAGAAGAATACAAACAACTCTCATTGATAAAGGCAGGATGAAACCGGAAATTTTTCGGAATATCGCAACTAGATGTTTACCGGAAAAAAAAGGTCTTTGTCAATACTTTAAATATGTCTATGGATTTCTTGCCTGCCAATATACTCAATTGAAAAACTGACTACCAATCAGCTGTCACTTTCTCCTGGACTCAATGTCAAAATCGCAGTGACATGTGATTGCTACAGTGACAGCTGATGGTAATTCTTGAAAATAAAACCATTAAAAAAACTGCTTACTTCGTGCAAACAAAAGTGTAGGTAAAAAACTATGAAAATATTTTTAAAAAACTCAAAGAGCTTTTTTGCCCAGCATGATCAAGTTACAATGGGCCAAAAGAATTCCTTTTTCATTCTACCTCTATTCCTGATGGCGACCTATCATTTGCTACAATAATTACACATCTATTTCACCTCTAACGAAAGTATTCTTTCATATTAAAAAAAAATTGCTCTTTTGAAATTTGCATTTTTTAGACTCTTTTTTCGAATGAAATTTATAATTGTCAAGCATCCTTGAGTTATGGGTAAGCGAGTTAGAATTTTTGAATAAAAAAAAGAACAAAATAATCGATTTAATTCACGTTCTAAAAATAATGGACACGAGCCTTAATTATAAAACTTAGAACAATAATGCATGTGGTGGGCGCGTTTACGATTAATGAGCTTGTTATGGAATTAAAATATCATAGAAAAATGGAATTATATCACCCTTGCTATGTAATCGGAATTTGCAATATGGGGAAGAAGAATGCAGTTGAGTTGCACCTGATGACGCATCACTGATTTTGAATAAACTTAACTCACTTGGTGGTCTTGTATCAAATGAAGACTTTAAATTCACATCAGTATAGTTAAGAGCTCTCAAATGAAATGTTCTCATCATTTTAAAGTCATTATTAGAATTTAATACTGACTCGTATAAAGGACTCATCTTTTTAAAATCAAAGCTGTTGTTCTCTTTGTATGAATCGGTTTCTACTTTTTCGATTAAATTAGGAGTACCTTTTAATTGCTCATTGGAAGTTAATTTTAATTTACGTACAGGCAGATTTATGTGACGATTTTGATTACTTCGTAATCAAAATGAAGCCCCCAAGAAAGTAAATGAGTCTAAAATCCTTTTTTAATATCAGAAAAACACGATTGTCTTCATGTAAATTAGGATTGAATTCTCAGAATGAATTAAAGGCTCTTCTAAGTTAATGGAAACAGTAAAACCTAATTCACATAATAAAAACATCTGTGACTGTGCAAAGAGGAGTGCATTATCCATCATATAATGATCGCCATTATATAAAGATCATGAGACCATCTTGAACAGATCACAATTTCGCACCTAGTAAAGTCCTGAT
The DNA here is from genome assembly GCF_034640455.1 of Diachasmimorpha longicaudata. Classification (NCBI taxonomy): domain Eukaryota; kingdom Metazoa; phylum Arthropoda; class Insecta; order Hymenoptera; family Braconidae; genus Diachasmimorpha; species Diachasmimorpha longicaudata. Next base: position 2,043,766 of record NC_087225.1, on the reverse strand, counting down.
TTTCAAATTTCTATTTTTCCATTATTTCATAGAATATGTCAATACTTTATAGCAAACATGAAGCATCAAAATAATTTTTGTTCTATAAGAAGACTGACTCGAAGCCCTACAGCGCTAATTAACCGCAAACACGTGCAAGGCGCACGTTGTTGTTCTCATAGTTTAGAAAATGAAACTTCAATTGAAGGCCCGGTAGAGAGGATCACGTAATCATAAATCGCGAACATAAATAAACTTGAAAAAATGGTTTTATTAGAATGAAACATTAATACCAACCTACGCAAAACAATAAACGAAGAGTAGTAATTGGGTTTGGTAAATATCAAATAATTATTTTGCTCGCTATTTGAAAAGGCCCTTTGAGATTATGATTGTCAAAAAAGTTCTACCAGGCCTTAATATTTTAATTTATACAAACGCCATCGTGGCTACAAAGATTTTCTCAAAAATAGGAAAAAAAACACAAAATGCCAATTACCTCTCAGCTATCCCTAATTACGTTGGCATATTTTAACTTCATTTTATACAAATTATCTCAACAAGCATGTTGGTATCAACAAAATTCAATTTAGTAACAGATTTCTCAAAAACATCAGATTTTTGCGTTTGATAAAACTAAACAGGTACAATGAGAGAATCCTACAAATTAAGGATTACAAAACTTCTAGGCGGAAGCCAAAAATTCACTCGAGCGAAAGTTACATTCCTGAGTGGGGCATAAAAATTTAATTTTCTCCTTAAACCTCCATAGGTCAATAAAAAAAGAGTTATTTTGAACGTAATCTAATAAGCCTCCAATTCCCCCCGCTATATGTGTGCTTTATGAATTCAGAAAAACTATTGCGCCCAAAAGCCAAAGAAAAAACTTGATAATGTTCACATATGTTTATATAAAATTATTGGGAAAAAAATCGGAGGCGGTATTGTTCTATATATACCTGAGCAGAGGGTGGACCATAACCGTGTGGAGGAGGATGAGGTGGTCCATGAGGAGGTCCGTGAGGGGGACCATGTGGGGGGCCATGAACTGGTCCGTGATGTGGTGGTGGTGGTGGTCCGCCGGGATGCTGTCCTGGATGTTGATGAGGTGGACCTTGCGAGAAAAATGCAGGATTTACGTGAGGTGCTGGACCACCCGGGGGTCCAGGAGCAGGGCCTTGCTGAGGACCCCCGTGGCCTGGCGGTGGACCGCCTTGTAACATACCCCCCATCCCTCCAGGTGGAGGTCCTCTTTGGGGTGGACCCTGAACTGGTTGAGGTCCTTGCATATGCTGATGTTGATTGAAACCTGAGGGCCCTTGATGAGGATGCATACCTGAATTTTATATGTCATTATCACTAAATATTTATCGATTTTTCAGAACATCAGATGATTGATTTAATTTATGTTCAATGAAGAATTGAAAACATTATTAAAAGACCAATTAATTAAGATTCTGATCATGTAGTGTTAGAAGAGACAAAATTGAACAAAAAAATTAGGGAATTGAGGTAAATTTTTTACTTCAATGAATGGGTGAAGCATATGGTATGATGGAAAATTTTGATTTTCCAATATTTTCCAAACATTTGTGAAAGCGTCGGGCAGCAACAAACAAATCCTGACCTTTTCCGCATTCTCCTTGCCATTGAATGAGTTTCGAGATATTATGTAGATTATGGTTTGTATGAAAAGATTGTAAGGAATTTGCAAGTTCATCTTCACAGATTGCTAACATCAGTCCTTTTAGAAATTAATATCTATAAAGCATTTTTTGGTAATCTATCAAATGTCCTTTCAAAAACGTGATAGTTTTGGTAGATTCAATAACTTTTACAAATATTTTTAAATGAACGACCACTTCAATAGCGCCAAATCGTATTAAAAAATCGAAGTAAAAGGCTGCATGAAACTATAAATGCTATATAATAGGGCATAAGTTTTTTTGTCACCTGGGGGTCTATTCCATTCAGGACGAGGTGGAGCTCCTCGTGGATCACCAGGAGGTCCCGGATGTGGAGGACCTCGGGGTGGGCCTTGATTTGGAGGGCCAGGTGGTCCATGGAATTGCTGTAAAATGAAAATAATCACAAACATTGACATTGACATAGGAATAATTCTTCATTAATATTATAATTAATAGTGGGACATCTAAGAAATAATTTTTAATTACCATTTTTTATCATCGCATCAGTTTCAAAAGTAATAAGTAATTCCTTGTACACGGAGGTCAAAAAATGAAAATTTTTTTGTAGCAATTCTTATAAAAAAATATATTTTCATATTTCAGTTAAAGTTGAGAATTACTGAGATCCTTGCCTAATCGCTATTATTTCAGGGCTAATTTTGTAGATTGCGAAAGAGATAATTTTTCGATTTTTGTCAAGTATTAATTTAAAAAATGAATAATTTCAAAGTAAATGTTAGAACATTTGGGTTCGTGTCTAGATCAATTTCTGTCAAAAACTATCATATAAAGTAGGATATCTCCTACTTTTTTTTTCTTTAATTGAATGCTGTTGTCTTCTATGTTCCAGAACATTTCACAAAATTTAATGATCTAAATTTTGTAAGTTTAAATTAAATACGAAAAATTAAAAAATATGCAATATTCACAATTCTTCAGCGAAACATTTACCGTCTAAAAAATCATTTCAGCGGAATACTTAAAAACAGAATTGCGAATTTTTAAAGAATTCCAAATGTTGTTTTATAAAAAATGATATTTATAAAAAGTCATTCTGTGCAAAATGTCATTTGAATAAGCAATATAGAACTTGAATTGGAATATTTAATAAATAAATTGCATAATTGAAAGGGACTGGCTCTAGTCTAGCGTATATTAAACTGTAAAAGACTGGATAGCCTTAAACATTTCCTACATCTGTTACATAATGCTTCTTCCATTATTGAATAATCAAGGGTCGATCTATTCCAATTTTCATCAACACGAAACCGATAGTTCCGCCTGTTAGTAGAAGTTAAACCTGTCGGCTGTTGAAAATTTTGGCCACATGTTGCTGAATCCCAAATAATTGATTTTTTCAGTAAGACTCACCATTCCAGGTGGTCTATGTTGTCCAGGTCCTGGCCCCGGAGGTCCCTGCTGAGGAGGTCCACCATTGGGTCCCCTGGGAGGCCCCGGAGGGCCATTGGGTCTGGGTCCATTCCAGTGACTCTGTTGATATCCAGGTGGAGGTGGTCCCTGGTTAGGATGCCCAGACATGTGATGAGGAACAGGTCCACCAGGACCCATAGGCGGTCCATGCATTCTCGGAGGTCCTTGTTGACCAGCATTGCCAGGTCCTGGTGGTCCCATTCCAGGTGGTGGCATCCTCTGGGGCCTGGGTCCCTGAGGAGGTCCCATCATCATCCTGGGCCCATGATTCTGCTGGGGGTGTTGACTGTGTGGAGGATGCTGTCGATGCTGCTGATGAGGTGCCATCGAGGACTGATGTTGATGGGGATTGTGAGGCTTTTGGCTCTGATTCTGCTGTGGTGCAGGGGCTGGTCGTGTCTTACACTGGGACTCAAACTGCAGGAGGGCCCCTTTTGTGGGAAATGTCACCACTGGTTTCTGTCCGTGTAACTCCTTTTTGGGAAGCCTCTCCATGCACAATCTCATGCTACCTTCAGATCCCAACGAGACAACGCAGAAGCCCTTGGACTGACCATTGGCCCGATTCTCGAAAAATTTCACTTCGACGAAATCAGTGACTCCAATACTTTGAACGGCCTCGGTTATGTCTTGGTCACTTGTCCACCAGGTTAAGTTACCAATGTACAATTGGTGTCTTCTGCCAATTTGATTGGGTTGAATATTGTTACCAAGCTGATGGTACGGAGCATTGCCATTTGTCTCCTCGTTTGTTGAGTCCGGAGAATCAGAATCACCGCCACCACCCCCTCCTCCACCCCCACTGTTGTTTGTTGTTGCTCCTCCTGAGGGGCCCGCTATCACGTCATCGTACAAGTCAACTCCATCGCCAGCAAATTCATCCTGAAATTTTTTAGGATTAGTATTGCAAAAACGTTAATGACTATTAAGTTATCGTATACGAGTTTTAACAGTGTGAGAACGTTTCAGCAGAAGACACAAACAAATACGAGACTGATGCCGACATAACTAATCAGAAGATGGACGAAAAAGATTAATTTAACCAAGAGAATTTTATTTGAGAAAAAAATTATTCTAAAATTGAAGGGAAAAAACGGTTAGAAGCATTAATCCAATTCTACTTGGTATCCGGAACAGCCATCCTGGCATCATAAAATACTCCTCCACTAGATAGAAATTTTAAGGTAAAATTTTTATTTCCTTAGTTTCTAAGGTGTTTCTCTTTTGACAAAATTTCAAGACACGAATTGGTTAATATACGGAAATAGACTCTTCTAAAAAAATTCCCAACGTAGATTAAAATCTCAAGGACAATGTTATTAGTAAATAATAAAAAACTGCAGACAAATTTTTTCAATGGAAGCGAATGATCATCATTTTAAGTGTATTCGGAAGTTTTAAGAATTTTGTGATTTTGAACACTTTTTCTATAGATTAATAATATATATCGAGAATTTGGAGAAAATTTCGGATAATGATCCTCTTTCTCCTTAATGAGAAGTGTTATCATGGAATGATTGCAATAATGAGTGCATTTGAGCCAGTAAATGGCCATCGGTCAAGTATTTTTAAGAATAATTGAAGAATCCTTTACGACATATCAAGGCGACTCTTTTGCGGTGAAAAAAATTGACAACTACAACAAATATTTTCATCCAATTTTCTTAGTACAATTCAGATGAATCGTACTGAGAAAAACCAGAAAATTTCCACATTCGTCTTGGTAATGAAAATTCATATCAATTATTTACAAAATCCACTAGCCTCCATTATACTAAATAAAAAAGTAAAAATTCAATGTGTGAATTATTTCACATTAGCTCCGATTATTGACATAAAAATATTTCTATTATTCTTATCGATGAAAATTTATCAGATCTAAACCCATAGAAGGGTTGTCTCTAATCCACAAAGTTCCATTCGTCCCTCAACAAAAAGCTTTTTCAATTACGGAGCAGATCAATGAACGCTCGAAGAATATTGGAGTATTTGTTCAACAATGCACGTAACTTAAATCTCGTCATGTCTTATTGCTAAAAACTCAATACAACAATGATGAGATATTTGTGAATTTAATGGACGAGCATTAGCTCCAGCGGCAAGCTCCATGTTTTTTTTATTTCACTCACTCATCACTAAATTCGCTAATAATTTGATCATGCACCAATTCCATGTCCAGACTGGAAAAATTCCACCAGTAATTCCCATTGTTGGAGTCACAAAGTTATATGGTTAGTACGCAGAGATAAGAGTATTTAAATAATGGACAATTGTTAAGATTTCCATAACTTCGAACGATACAAAAAATAACGAAAGCGGTGTACAGCCGCTTTCGAGGGCCGATCGTTATCGAGACTCCACCATGACGCCGAACACTCGACTCAACAATGTGAGGTTTCTATAGTCACACAATTATCGCAACCATTTGTAAAACACGCTTTTCTCACTCAGTAAAGGACTCAATGCAATCATAACTATTTTTTGTTAATATTACCTGTGCAAAGTCTTGTTCAAGATCATCGGCGTAGAGATCAATGTCACCGTCCGCCATTTTACGGACATTGACGCTCACTGGCTCGACGAGGAAAGCGCCAAGCCGCATGTCTGAGTTCGTGGAGATTTTTATAGAAACGATCCTTCATATTTTTTTCTTTAGGCTTTTGGAAGTAGAGGGAAGCGACATCTAGGGGATTACTGGAGTCTTCATCCACGTTCGGGGGGGCTCCGTTTGTACTTTTTCAACTGCACCAACTGTACAGAGAATTTTCAAACGGTGAGAGCACCACTGTGCAGGGATTCAACTGTTGAGAGAAAAAGCTAGGATGTACATGTGGACCCAGCGCTACCGCCTGTGCCTGGCGTCATTCAAACCCACTCCACGTTACCGACGTAGTTTCACCCTACGGGAAACGGGGCGCCACGAGTACTACTGGTGTATCTGCATATCGGCCAAGCCGGTAACGCCTCAGTAGCAGTCCCGCATCCCGCTGCCATTGGGACAAGTCGAGAGTGGATGTAGTTTTTTGTACCTTAGAAAGGCTTTTTTATGATGCTTCAGCCACAATATATCTTTTTAGGTTTAGAAAAATTAATTCAAAAGATCTATTCTTTCCAGTAGTGAGAGAAATATTTTCACCTGGCCAATTAGTTAAGCATTTACCAAGAGCTAGATAAACCATTTCGATTGCTATGTTGTCGCGCAGCCAGCGCACTCATTTCGCATGCTGTGGACTCGATTTCGATCCCAGCCTTCATCGTTTTTTTTCTTTTTTATTTATATTATATCATTTTTTTTTCTGTAAATGGTGAATCATTAATCGAAATACCTCATGAGAATCATATCAAGCGGGTAATTCAATTGATGATTCACCATTAAAAAAAAAAAAATTACGTCACCTCATGTGAATGACGGATAGTGGGTGAAAGAGAGAGGGGGAAAGATATTTCTCTTTCACTCATTGGCAAAGACAGTCCTTTCAGGGGGGGGGCAGGGGGGTAAATAAAAACCTATTATTATTAAGATTAGGATGGTTTATTAGAATACAAGAATAATCTGATAAGATCAAAAATTTAAACAACAATCCTCGATTATTAAATAAACGAAATAATTTATGTAATTGCCTGATCACACATTTAATGTTTAAAATTGAATTATCCACAAAAAAATCTTTTTTTTGTGGGACGAAGGGAATAACGATTTATCAGGAATCATGTTTTTTTATCACGATGATAGAAAATGATATGTAGTGCAAATTCAATCTCGGAATTTCCAGCAATCGAGAATATCCGTTCAGAAAAGTAGAAATTTCCAAGCATTGTATTTTGATATATTCTTGTATTCATTGTTCTCCATTTTATATCCACGAGGGAATTTATTTTAAATTCTGGCCAAAAATGTGGAGATACAAAAGTGATCTCCCATCGAATTTATGGGGCTTGTGGAGAAACGTACTCCGGATCACTGGGATATGCTTCCAGTGCTTCCAGTGCCTGCTGTGTAACCAGTGCTTCCAGTGCCTCCAGTGTAACCAGTGCTTCCAGTGCTTCCGGTGTAACCACTGCTTCCAGTGCTTTCAGTGCCTCCAGTGCTTTCAGTGCCTCCAGTGCTTTCAGTTCCTCTACTGCCTACGGTGTAACTAGTGCTTTGAGTGCCTCCAGTGCTTTCAGTACCTCTCCTGCTTACGGTGTAAGCAGTGCTTTCAGTGCCTCCAGTGCTTTCAGTACCTCTCCTGCTTACGGTGTAACCAGTGCTTTCAGCGCCTCCAGTGCTTTCAGTGCCTCTCCTGCCTACGGTGTAAGCAGTGCTTTCAGTGACCCCAGTGCTTTCAGTGCCTCTCCTGCCTACGGTGTAAGCAGTGCTTTCAGTGACCCCAGTGCTTTCAGTACCTCTCCTGCTTACGGTGTAACCAGTGCTTTCAGTGCCTCCAGTGCTTTCAGTGCCTCTCCTGCCTACGATGTAACCAGTGCTTTCAGTGCCTCTCCTGCCTACGATGTAACCAGTGCTTTCAGTGCATCCAGTGCTTTCAGTACCTCTCCTGCTTACGGTGTAACCAGTGCTTTCAGTGCCTCCAGTGCTTTCAGTACCTCTCCTGCTTACGGTGTAACCAGTGCTTTCAGTGCCTCCAGTGCTTTCAGTGCCTCTCCTGCCTACGGTGTAGCCAGTGCTTTCAGTGACCCCAGTGCTTTCAGTACCTCTCCTGCTTACGGTGTAAGCAGTGCTTTCAGTGCCTCCAGTGCTTTCAGTGCCTCTCCTGCCTACGGTGTAAGCAGTGCTTTCAGTGCCTCCAGTGCTTTCAGTACCTCTCCTGCTTACGGTGTAACCAGTGCTTTCAGTGCCTCCAGTGCTTTCAGTACCTCTCCTGCTTACGGTGTAACCAGTGCTTTCAGTGCCTCCAGTGCTTTCAGTGCCTCTCCTGCCTACGGTGTAGCCAGTGCTTTCAGTGACCCCAGTGCTTTCAGTACCTCTCCTGCTTACGGTGTAAGCAGTGCTTTCAGTGCCTCTCCTGCTTACGGTGTAAGCAGTGCTTTCAGTGCCTCCAGTGCTTTCAGTACCTCTCCTGCTTACGGTGTAACCAGTGCTTTCAGTGACCCCAGTGCTTTCAGTACCTCTCCTGCTTACGGTGTAACCAGTGCTTTCAGTGCCTCCAGTGCTTTCAGTGCCTCTCCTGCCTACGGTGTAGCCAGTGCTTTCAGTGACCCCAGTGCTTTCAGTACCTCTCCTGCTTACGGTGTAAGCAGTGCTTTCAGTGCCTCCAGTGCTTTCAGTGCCTCTCCTGCCTACGGTGTAAGCAGTGCTTTCAGTGCCTCCAGTGCTTTCAGTACCTCTCCTGCTTACGGTGTAACCAGTGCTTTCAGTGCCTCCAGTGCTTTCAGTACCTCTCCTGCTTACGGTGTAACCAGTGCTTTCAGTGCCTCCAGTGCTTTCAGTGCCTCTCCTGCCTACGGTGTAAGCAGTGCTTTCAGTGCCTCCAGTGCTTTCAGTACCTCTCCTGCCTACGGTGTAGCCAGTGCTTTCAGTGACCCCAGTGCTTTCAGTACCTCTCCTGCTTACGGTGTAAGCAGTGCTTTCAGTGCCTCCAGTGCTTTCAGTGCCTCTCCTGCCTACGGTGTAAGCAGTGCTTTCAGTGCCTCCAGTGCTTTCAGTACCTCTCCTGCCTACGGTGTAGCCAGTGCTTTCAGTGACCCCAGTGCTTTCAGTACCTCTCCTGCTTACGGTGTAAGCAGTGCTTTCAGTGCCTCCAGTGCTTTCAGTGCCTCTCCTGCCTACGGTGTAAGCAGTGCTTTCAGTGCCTCCAGTGCTTTCAGTACCTCTCCTGCTTACGTTGTAACCAGTGCTTTCAGTGACCCCAGTGCTTTCAGTACCTCTCCTGCTTACGGTGTAAGCAGTGCTTTCAGTGCCTCCAGTGCTTTCAGTGCCTCTCCTGCCTACGGTGTAAGCAGTGCTTTCAGTGCCTCCAGTGCTTTCAGTACCTCTCCTGCTTACGGTGTAACCAGTGCTTTCAGTGCCTCCAGTGCTTTCAGTGCCTCTCCTGCTTACGGTGTAAGCAGTGCTTTCAGTGCCTCCAGTGCTTTCAGTACCTCTCCTGCTTACGGTGTAACCAGTGCTTTCAGTGACCCCAGTGCTTTCAGTACCTCTCCTGCTTACGGTGTAAGCAGTGCTTTCAGTGCCTCCAGTGCTTTCAGTACCTCTCCTGCTTACGGTGTAAGCAGTGCTTTCAGTGCCTCCAGTGCTTTCAGTACCTCTCCTGCTTACGGTGTAACCAGTGCTTTCAGTGCCTCCAGTGCTTTCAGTGCCTCTCCTGCTTACGGTGTAAGCAGTGCTTTCAGTGCCTCCAGTGCTTTCAGTACCTCTCCTGCTTACGGTGTAACCAGTGCTTTCAGTGACCCCAGTGCTTTCAGTACCTCTCCTGCTTACGGTGTAAGCAGTGCTTTCAGTGCCTCCAGTGCTTTCAGTACCTCTCCTGCTTACGGTGTAAGCAGTGCTTTCAGTGCCTCCAGTGCTTTCAGTGCCTCCAGTGCTTTCAGTACCTCTCCTGCTTACGGTGTAAGCAGTGCTTTCAGTGCCTCTCCTGCCTACGGTGTAACCAGTGCTTTCAGTGCTTCCAGTGACCTGCAGGATTGCTCCTGCAATCACCTATCAATTAAAAGCATCAATTAAGACTAGCGAATAAGGATTAATATTTAGAACCTGGTTCACTAATTGTCGTCCAGGCCGTCTGCGAGGAATCTAAAATATATTCCAGTCCTCTAGTGACTTTTTCTCCAGGGAAATACTGCTCTACTTTTGTAGCTGAACATCAGGGGTTTCGTTCGAGTCTCATGCGGTCCGAACTCTCCACAGATTTGATAGTGAATTAATTATAAAAATATTATACGACTAAAATTCAAGCTCGTAAGACATGATCGTCTAGGTACCGCCGCGTCACGCATCACGTTTCAAGGCTGTTCCTGGATGATTTTATTTATTTTGTGTTTAATACGAGAATACTGTCATAAACTACTGATAATATGCGACAACTTCGTATTAGCCATTTTATGAAAGTTTTATTTGAACATTATTGTAACATTCTTCTGACGATAGCAATTTTTTTACTACTTCTTCTGACGATAGCAATTTTTTTACTACCGGGGTCGAAAGAAAATTTGCTTTTTCAAAAGTTTCTAATGTGGAACTTATACAGGAACAACAAATGATATTAAAATTTACCGATTTCGTGAACATAGAATAATTATAGTCGAGAGTCTCTGTAGGATTCAAAATAATAATTTCAAAACATACCAAAGTGGAGATTGTTGTCCACACCCGGGTGTACATTCTCGATCGTTTGATGACTAATTCGTCAAGTGAAAATGGAACAGAAATTTTCACTAGTTCATTCGAAATAACAAGCTCAACGTCGCAGTTCTAACGTTTCAAAAGTTATGGGAAATTTCCGATGACTGAGGCTCTTTTAAAGCGATACAAAAGTCATTAACTAGCCGAATGAGAACATTAGATAATATCAGATCATCATCATCAGATCATTATTTATCAGATTTTATTTTTCTGTTTCTCTTCCGCATTTAAAATATTGAGGCCCATGCACATTAATGACTCCGCCACGGGGAGATAAAGTTTAATAAAAGTTACTTCGAAGTTTTATAATTGGCAAGCACATGTAGGATTAGTCAAGCTGATGGAAGGGGACAATATATTGGCCATCATGGGGTCCTTGAGTTTCGGTCGGTCTAATGTGACCCCATTATCGATAGGTAGAATAATTATTAGCATAACCTTGGCTGACATATTGGCCGCCATCGACCCGACGAGGTTACAACTGGTATTTTGGGATAAAATTAACTCGACTGTTATATCTCAGAGTATTTTTTAATTTATTCATATCCATTATTTTCCATTACAAATTTATAAATTTCCAGAATTTTTAACGGTAAACTGTTACTTAAATGTTTCTCCCCAATCATGGGCATCCTTAAACTTCAATTTTAGGAGTCACGTCAGAGACCATAGGGGAGAATAGCAGGGCCAATCAAAGAGGATAGACTAAAGTAGAGGCTCAGTTCTGGGGGTCTGCGTGACGCCAGGCACTCCACGTTACCGACGTAGTTTCACCCCACGGGAAACGGGGCCCCACGAATACTACTGGGGTGTCTGCATATCGGCCAGGCTGGTAACGCCTCAGTAACAGTCCCACGTCCCGCTGCCACAGCGACAAGTCGAGAGTGGAGATGCAGTTTTTTGCACCTTTGAAATGTTTTTATATAATTCTTCAGCCACAATATGTCTTTTTAGGTTTAGAAAAATTAATTCAAAAGATCTATTCTTTCCGAAAAGGAGAGAAATATTTTCACCTGCCCAATTAGTTAAGCACGAAGAGCTAGATAAAATATTTCAATTGCTATGTTGGCACTCAGCCAGCGTACTCAATTCGTTCGTTGGGCTGTAAATCGCTCGTTGGGCTGTAAATCCAATATCGTATGTAACGAAAAAGCGACAGGAAAGAAGAGGAAATGGCTCGCGTGGCGGGGCAGTGGGACGGAAAGGGACATGGGAGAGAAACGAAAACGCGATAGATTCGGAGTAAGAAAATGACTCATTTTGTTAATATGATGAACAATACTAATAAAACCTTTTTATTAATATCGGAATAGTTCACTGGGAATTACCAATCCAGTCGCATCAAATGCTTTTTACACATTTGAAAATCATAAAATCTCCGGTCTAACTTATCCTTCAGTAAAATTCCCGAATTTTAAGCGGTACGAAAACGAGAATTTCGTAATTTATTTAAATATATACTCTAATATGAATATTGGAGATCAATTTCCATGATTTTTCAATGAAATTGCAAATTTCCTGATTTTTTGTCCTAAATGGGCTCCGGTGTCACTGTTCCCCGAATTCAAAAATGCATTGACAGCAATTTCCTTGTTTTCTGTTAATTTTCAGGGAAATATGGAACTGAAATTGACTATTCTATTTGGTTTCTCCGCGAGATTTCCCCGAATTTTCAATGACAAAATGTTCTGAAATCTTCCTGTGTGGCTCAATAAAAATTTCCGAAAATTATCACATATAATACCACAAGTGGTTCAAAATTATCGAATATTTCCCGATAGATTCGTTGCAAACAAATGAAGGAGTCAAGTTTTTCAGGCTAAAAAATCACGAGTGCGAAGCACGAGTGATTTTTCCTGAAAAACTTGACGACTTCATTTGTATGCAGGGAACCTAGAGGGAAATATTCTATAATTTTGAAGCTCGAGTGGTATTCAGGGGATTATTTTTCCTATCCAAATTTCGGCCAAGAGAATTGTGCCATGACATGAAAAGAGGTTTATTTGGTTAACTGTCGTTTGTTTACCAAAATATTCAAAAAATTATCGCATATAATACCACAAGAGCTCCGAAATTATCGGATATTTCCCGATAGGTTCGTTGCAAACAAATGAACGTGTCAAGTTTTCCAGGCTAAAAAATCACGAGTGCGAAGCACGAGTTTAAAGAGCTATTGATGCCCTTCAAAATAGTCTGCACATATATCTACAGTTTAAAGTAAAAGCTTGAAATTACTTTTAAAAAATAAAGCGAAAGCTTAAAATTAGTTTTTCACTAAAAACTTTCATGATTCAATGAAAAATGGTTATAATTGGGCCGGTAGCTGTTATTTAAAAGCTAATCCAAAGAGTTCCCCAGCCCGTATACCACATGCAGGGTGTCCCAACCCGTATACCACAATCCACTCAAATACTTTCTGAGGGGAAATATTTTGAGACATTAGTTGTAGGGTTTCAAGCAACACAATTGATGCATTCATTTTTTTCACCTTCCAAGGTCATGCTTGCAAGTTGCTAGCATGGGAAGCTTTTCTTTAAATGCTAATCGCATTTTCAACCCCATTGGCACTTGTTCGCCTTGATGAGTTGTTTTTCAATACCTCTTATCATTCATGTCAATTCCTGCCTGGTTACTCAGAAAATGTGACGGAAATGAGTGTTGATATCAAACTGAAGATTTAGACTTTTTTAGTGCGACCCAGGATACATCACTTTGAGGTAATGTCTGCTCGCCTCCTTTTCACTATAAAAAGACGAAAAAACAGTGCAAACATGACTTGCCAGGACAACTCAATTTTACGACGAAAATTTCCATGAACTCTTCGCAGAGCTTGAGGCGTAAGGCTTGCAACATCCTTCCTAATACGTGCCTGTAAGTCTGCCGGAGTGGTTCGCTGATTCACGTACACAACGTCTTTCACGAAGCCCCACGGGTAGTGATCAAGTGGTGTCACACCTGGTGATCGTGGTCATCGTGGAGGCCATGGAATGCGAAGACTCCGACCAATCAAACGATTCGAGAAGGTTCCATTCCGATGAGACCACAACTCATTTTCGTCGCATTTTCTGGAGTAAAACTCCAGGAATTGTCATGAATGATGAGGTTTCTGAAGACAACTCGTCAAGGTGAACAAGTTTAATTGGGGTACAAAAATTATCGTGATTTGAAGAAGAGCTTCCTATGTTTGCATCCTGTAAACATAACCTGGAAAGCTGATAAACATGCATGCATCAAATGTCCTCTTCGAAACCCCACAACTAATGCTTCAAACGATTTTCTATCACTTGCCCCCCTCAGAAGATATTTATCGTTTTTGATGTTTCATAGTACAGGGAGACAGATTTGAACATAGCAACCAAAGGAAAATCATTGGTTACGAACTTGGATTGTCATGTAGTGGAACGCTGTTTCAAAATGTTGAAAATTTGTAAAACATTTTTTTCCCATCGTATTTATGATCGTTGAATATTTCTGAATGATGGGTGATCGATTTGAAATTTTTAGATGAAAGTTTAGCCAACTGATCGATTTAGATCACGTTCTCAAGATAACGGATCCGGGGCTTGACCCGATCATAATCATATATCAGCAAATATTTAAAGACTTTCAACCCCAAAATATGGATTCTATACTTTGTATATTTATGTAAAAAATAATTGGGGTTTGTTGAGGTAATTGGAGTAGTGTGCAAAAATTGAAGACAATTATCCTGAACTTGATCCCTTCTCCAACTCACTATTTACCACTAAAATGAAACTAGAATAAGCGAAGTCATTGATGATTCCATCAGGTTTTTAACTTTATTTTCTTTATACTAATAACTAAGCCATTAGTTTTTTTCCATCTTGCAGTTAAAATTCTCGTTGATTTTACATTAAAGACAAAAATACGATCTAATATTTACAAATGAGGTGTACAACGTAAGCACATTATTATTTATTATTTAAAATCATTTTTGTTTTTTCTTGGATAATAATATCTGCGAAAAATTAGACATTGGTATTCGTTATAACAGGACACAGTATTTTTGTTTTTCTGTTAAGCATTATTGTAAGGAATTAAGTTTTAATTCGCCATTCGAATTTGGTACTTATATCAATGGATTTTAATTGTTTAATTTTAATTATGTCTATTTGGATTCTTAAAAGTTCTTATGAGGTCGTGAATGAGTTGAGAGTATGAAATCTATCCCGCAAAAAATATGTTCTCTTTTCGTTACGTTTGTCTTTACTGGCTTTCCTTTCACTTTCACATTTTTCATAAAATCATCATTCTTGTGTCCAAATATAACGAATCAAAGTTATTCAGTTTACACCAGTTATTTAAATCATACCAAACTTACATATATATATATATATATATATACTTTTAGCCAGTTAATGGTATTCTTTATCTCTTGAAAAGAGTCTAAAACACTTACTAGTCATTTTTTCATTTTTCGAAATATTCATTGGTTTCTATGTACAGATGAATTATGCCTAAGTGCTAATTGCCATGAAACACAAATACGTAGGCATGTATTTTCATGTATTAGACACGGAAACATTAACACTTGGAAAATTATAGTGACATGTTTTCATCTTCATCGAATTATAATTTTTCAAAGAAAAAACAAAAATACAAAGTTCATAGGTGGATGGTCAGCTGAATAGACATTACCTCGAAATAATATTTTATTTAAAAAAAAAAATACTCATTCGACATCTTAATCGGAAATTAGTAATACTTTGTTACATTTCTGGTTGAAGTGAAAAGTTTCGTGATTCGGGTGATGTTCGTTATACTATCATATAATCTCTCCACTCAGTAATTGGGTTTCGACATGGACAATTTTATTTTCAATCAATCAATGAAATTTCTTCACTTGTCCGCACTCATTCTTTCTCATTTTACTTTTTATTATGCTTCGAGTAGTAGATTTTTATGGATTAATTTTTCATGATACATTTATTGGTATTTATGGGTATTCGTTCTCTACACAATATGGATAGCTAGATTTATAGTTATGGATGTCTAGATTTAGACTCAAATGGGTAGAATGTAGGCCACACTACATATACGACTGACACATGTAAAAAAAACTCCTTTAAATTATGAAGAGGGAGAAAATCAATAGTCAAATATTATCGAATATTATCAGGTAATTAAAACCGTAATTTATAGATGAGCAGTTTGGCATTACTTTTAGGAAGCTCTAATATTCACTGACATGGAACCATAGGTACATGGCCCCCTCCGATTTTTATGAAACTTGAATATGTTGTAGAATACTCATTAATAAGAGATACGTCGTTTTTTTATCAGACCATACGCGCGTTTAAGAGGGCAAACCACCCGCTGAAGTTGATCACCTCTTGGACTATCTCTTCGATTGCGCACAGCAGGAGAACATCTAAACAATTTTTCTGTTGATAACAGGAAGCTGATGGATAATGGGCCACTGCCAATCAGCCGACGAAGGGAAGTTAAGATCAGAGCGGAAAAATTAATTTTCTGACATTGGCCCATTACTTCAGTTGCCTGCGTAAAGAAAATTCAATCCCCAAACCCACCTATGGGCTGATAAGAAAACGTGCTCCGTAATTCTGAGTCCTCTACATCATACTCAAGTTTCTTTAAAATCGGAGGTAGACATCTACCTCGTGTTCCTTGTGAACGCTTCGTTTCGAATTTGAAAGTGAACGCACAATACATAAGTCATACACTCAGTTAATTAACCTTTATGGTAGTTTTCACATAAACCGATGGAGCAAAGCCTATTGTTCACTTCATTAGTTGCAAAATAATTTTTCTTTATCACTTTCGTTTCGATAAATTATTAATGAGGCAGCAGATAATTAAAGCCGACTCTCCGATGTTACCGCAAAAGACAAAGAAATTTATGGATATAATTTGGTCTCACCAAATTTCAGATGTGAATTATGGTTTTTTAAATTACTCTAATAGGACGGTCAAAACTTCTTCTAATTTATCATGAATTACTTAAAATCATAATAGAAAAAAATTATGGATTTCCAAGTATTTTTTACAGTTGCTGATCGAAATTCAGATTCAATTATTTTTTAAAGGTGATAAAATAAATCACTTGTAAAAGAATTTTGTTTAAGCATTCGTTATTTATAAAAGAATGATTAAAATTGCGAAAACTTTTGGAGGCCTTTTTTCCAGGTATAAACTCAATTTCTAGTAAAATTGGGAATGTGAACCAACTGACTTTGACTGGGAAAAAGAATTTTCGTGAAATAAAATGACAGTTGATAATATATTTGTAGAAAATGCTTGCAATTAAAAAAATCAATTTTGAGATTATTTCATCAATTTATCATTAAAAGCGGACTTTTTATTTTTTTAGATTTTTACAGTATGCTCTAATGGTCCAATATTAGGATTTCAATTCAAACGCTCATCCCCCTTCCAAAAGTAGTGTTTGAAACTCTTTCTTGTCTCTACAGATTTCAAAAAAATGGATTTCTCTGCATAAAATAAAATGGTAAAAATAATTGAATCCTCGTAAAATTTCAATCGTCGATGGTTTTCAGTGTTCAGACTCGTTCAATGGTTTTTGATAAATCAAAAATTTATCGCAAGATGAACTCGAAAGTGCTGCCTAATGTAAATTCATTAATTTAATATAAACCAAACATAAAACAATTTGTTTTGTTACGCAACAATGGTATTTTCTACAATTGAAATCGATCAGTGTACTTTATTCAAATGAATCATTTTTCTGGACTTATCTTGTATTCTTCTGCCTAAGGCCTGGATCAATTATTTTTAAAACGTAATTTAAATTGATAATTTTAACTCGATTACCCATCGCCCAGAGACCGGTGGAAACTCTAAATTTAGTTGGGAAAAAGTAAAGCGAAGTGGATTATCTCATGAACTAATCATCCGATTGAGTCGTTCTTCAATACCAAACATTTTATTGCCAAGAGGATATTTCATGTCAAATTTCAAATGTTGGTAAATGTTAAATGAATTTTTCGCAAGGTCACCGTGCTAACAATCTTTTTTTGTACAAAACAGAAAAATTGAAATATCTGGACAACTTAATGAGAAGGGGTACACATATTGTGATTGATTGAGATAGAATACATCGAACCGAACATTTTGAGAAGTGAAAAATTGAAATGGGTTTGATAATTTTCAAGATATTTGCGAAAACCGGTTGAACGCGAAAGGAAAATTTATGAAAAACGGCTGGACCAATCGAATTGAGTTTGACCACATACCTAATTCTTAGTGATAACTGTGATTTGATGAAATTTAACCTTTTTCGGAATAAGTTTAGCCGTTTATTCCTTTAATTTTGTAAAAGAGTGGGCCAAATTGACTATGCGCACATACACACATATATGCCCCTCAAATTTTCTATTTCTACTAGTCAGACTATTCCATATTATTTTCAAACAAAATTAGAAAACCTGAAAATCAGGCGATTACAAAGCTTCTATTTGGAAGCAAAAAATTGAACAGATTGACAGAGCTTTCTTTGAGAATATAAAAGAAAACCTCTACGAGAGGAGCTGCGTCCTGGATAATAATAGGATCGAACAGGAAACCTTTTGAATCTCGCTTGTCTTGCTCTTTGAAAGTTTTAAAAATATTTTGTTCGATTTTTTCCCTAAATTTTGATGAGCATTAAGTGCTTACTTAATTTTTTCCAAAATACTGAATTGAAATATTTATTGTCTATCAGCTATCATTTTTCAGCGGCAATCGTTGCTACCGAAAATCGCAGCCCCGACTAATAGAAGCCAAAGCCATTGAGTTCTCAGAAAAATCACAGCTGATCAATTGAGTCCATGAGATAATTTTTTTCATGGGCTTTTTTTTCTTGACTATTTTTTGTAGCTCTGTTTTTTCATGAGTTAATTCCTCAAGGACCCGTTCATCTTTTTTTCCACTTTGTTAAAAACTAAATTCATAATTGTTGAGTGCTTCTGTGTGACGGGTAATCGAGTTCAAATTTTTACATAAGAATTGAACAAAATAATGGATTGAGATTATGTTCTAAAGATAATGGACCCAGGCCTTAAGTCCTCTTTCACTTTATGTCAACTTAGCATTTAAGAACATCTTGTCATTTATCAAGTGTTGAATTATTGATGTTTGCGTTGGGAGAATAAACCACTTTGTTCGGATATATTGACAATAAAAATTTCAATCTTCAAATTCATCAATTAAATTGTGCGAGAAGTATTTGAAAAATATCATCAGTAATCAGCGTCACTCAAATTACATTTTGAACAAAATTATAATTTTTTAATCATTCGTTGTGTACACATGAATGGTTGATATTATTGGCAGTTTGGGAAACTCTTTCACTACTCCCAACAAATTATTTATTCAGAGGAAAGTTAATTAATTGTTATGAATTCTTCATAGAAATTATTCGTATTTCAAAAACATTTCAGATTTTTAACGATTTCATCAGCTTTTCTTCAAAATGAAATTTTCGGTATGTTCTCAGATTTTTAAATTATTTTTTAATGACACCACATGAAAATTCTAATTAATATCTAGAAAATTTCAATAAAAAAACCATTATAAAATGGTCACTCAGATGAAAGGTATAATGTTTCAGGACAAAAGTAGAAAAACATTTTACTTAAGAAAGCTGTCGAAGTACTTGGATATCCTTAAAGATAGATTAAGGGGAAGAGGAAGGGGTGGCAAAAGTATAATTTCTCAAACCCTTTTCCTTCGTTTCTACCTAATGGAAATATCTAAAATTTTAAACAATAATTGAAAGTGCGATAACAAAGGGCCGATGATTCCACAATTCATCACAGTTAATTTCATCACAATTAAAATTCATTACAGTACATTTCATCACTAAGGACATGGATTACAGCATATCTCCTCACTTCTTAAATTCATCATTTCAACTTATTACTGGACAATTGATCACGGTAAACATACAGTGCAGTATTCACGTGGAAGACCGGAAATTTATGTCGCGTTCCACATTCTGGCATTGAATTGTCGATTAAACAGCCCATGTGATAAAGAATGCTGTAATTGATTGGCAATGTGAAGAGTGATGCTGTAATAATTAGCTCGTGTGATCAATAATACTATGATGAAGTGTTCTTGTAATGAGTATTTGTAGGGGAATTAATTATAATATTGCAGCATTGTAGTATGTGGAGGTGATACCAGGGTCGATTACTTTCATTTTTTAAATAGATGGTAATAATCAATTTTTGGAAATTTTCTTGATGTAAATTAGAAAAAAAAATTGAAGTCTTCCCTTCTGTTGCTCTAAATCATTCATAAAGATTTTATTAATTTTCATTGGATAAAATATCAGAAAAGTGGGTTGATAAAACGTAATTTTAAGACCACTTTCGTTGCCCCTTAAGATAACGATCAATGAAACTAAAGATTTACAATGGAGATTCATCTTCCTCTTTATTAATTATCTAAAATTCTTTTATTTAACAATTATATTGAATTACAATCAATGACGACAAGTGATCCAGGATCCCATTAAAATTCATATTAATTAATGTGACACGGTATATCATTGCAAAAGCCTCCCATTGGTAATATAATGATAAATTGAACTATTTTGTACCATCTCCTTCAATCATATCCAACAACGAATTTATCAATTAAATTTGGCTATCGTGAATTATTTGACTTCAACGAGTTTATTGACTTCAGCACATCATCAAGTTGATTAATGCAAGTGTTCTCTACTCGTCACGGATTATGAAAATTTTGAATTAATGAAAAGTTAGTCATTTGCATCCATCGTTTACCGGAATGTTTGACCTCCGAGCAGTGAAAATAAATAACTTGAATGCCTGGTTATGACCATTTATCCAGGATGTCGTGACATCTTTGGCTGACGTCCAGCAGATGCTGCTATTCATCAAAATCATCATTCTTAAATGGAGATTGCTTTCATTAATTTTAAAAATTATTAATTGAAATCATGATTTTTAAATGGGGATTACTCTCATTAATTTTAAAAATCGTGGGCTATTCTAATGACAGATTTGACACGTTGAAGATCAATTGCGTGCATAAAACGAATAATTATTGTTCAAAAATTAATTGTTTATTCCTTCACTACCCCTGCTCCACTTCAAATGTTCCATGTATTCTAAAGCTTACGATTTTTAAACTATACTGTGAAATTTCAATAGAATATTCAATTTTTAGTTATATTATTCCGTGAAAATACGGAAAAATCATGAAAATTCAGGAGAAATTGAAAATTCAGTCGTTGGGAAATTTTCATTTCACTTACGGGGAAAACAAATGAATTTCCTTGAATTCGACTTAAAATAAAAAAATGCCCAACAAATTTTGCCCTCCAAACTGAATTTAATGTCACTTTAATAGCAATGACTGATTATATTTCTATAAAATAAAAACAAATCTAAAGGTGTTCAACAGTTTGTCTTCTATTTTCGTAGAATTGTGTACAATAATAATTCCGAGTTAATCTCTTGAAATTCGAATTCAACACAGTAAACTTCACTTTTTGGTTTCGTTTTTCATTAAAAAATGTCATCATTTATGGAAAATAGTCAGAGAAATGTTTCTGAAATAATTACAAATATATTTTTTATATTTTGAGCATTATTTTTCGATCTATTTGACATGAATGATGCCACTTTCTCACATCAAATAAACCAAAATGAGTATTGTCGGAACTGAATTAGAAAAATCAAACTCGTAATTGATATTGGATATTTTGTTGAATTTCGACGAAAAATTCTTTCTAACGATTTACGTTTCCGCGGGGCACGTGAACAATAAACCACTGCTGAATTTAATTAATTTAATTAACTAATTATTCGTTTTTTGAGAGACATAATTGATCGTGAATGGATGAGATATCTCGGTTTAATGAGCTATTAATTTAAAAAATCATAATAATTTCCCTTCAATTTACGCAAAAATATACCCCATGCACAACTCATTTTAGTCATTAGAAAAAATATGCCTCCGAGTATTGTGACATTATTATTTTTGTTATACAAACATCCTCGAATAGACACTAAACTTCGTTGTAATTTTCTTTGAGTCATCAACAATAAAATGCATTTGCTTTTTAATCCATTAAGCTCATCAGATCAATTACCTCGATTGTAACGGAACGGGATAACAGAATATCTCCTCTAATTATATCGATAATCATATTAATGCAATGAGTGCTCATATTTTGGCTGATGTTTTCTAAGAAAAAATATAAAATGCTCATCGCACTTATCTTTTGCGTCTTTTTACGAAGAATATTGCTGTTATTTAATTACATTTGAAAAGTGTTCTGTACTTTTGTTGCATCTTCATTAATGAAGCACTACAGTTGCTTAGAGATCATCGAAGTTGGATACAAATCATTCTTCCATAGCATGGCCAGATAATTAAATTGAAAATTGATATAAAACGTCTCTAGTTCTGAAAAAAGGGAAATCTACCGGTAATTTTTATGGAACCTTCACCTAACAATGATCCATTCAACGATAATGAACAAATTCCATTCTAATAGCATGTTGACACCATTCTACAACTTCTTAAACCAATTTACAATTCTATTAAGGATATCCTTGTACTTTTTACAGTTTTATAAAGACCAAATTATATATTCAACCATTTTTGATCATTGAATTCATTAGTTGAATTCAGCGTGGAAAAGTGAAAGAAATAATGAATATTCAGAGAGATTCAAATTATATTTAGCACAAAATTATTATTTAGAATTTATATTTATAAATAAATGATTGAAATTATTCAAATGTCCGAAAGGCTTATTTTTTCAGCAAACTTTCTAATCAAATTCTGAATGTGAACAAATGCGTTTTAACACCAAACATATGATTTTTGCGGTAAAAAAGTTGAGAGTTGAGTAATTATTTATAAAAAATATTCGCGATGGAGGAAAATTGATTACTTTATTCTCAAAATGAGATTAAAAAAATGTTTTTAGAGTTTTTAAATACTTTCTAACAATTCAACTCGGAATTCAATTCGGAATTCCAATTTCAGTTTAGAAAATAAAAATAATAAAGATATTGTGAAAATAACTGGAAATTTATAGTGAAAGAAGCTCAATTGAGATAATTGATCTTCTACTATAAAATTAGAAACTTATTTCCATGGAGAATAAAAATGTTAGTATACTCTTACAGTTTGTCACCTTATTCATTTCTAAACCACAGAATTTATCAAACAAATCGGATGAAAAGATTTTTTAAATAATTGTAAGTATTCAACGTCATTAAACTTACAGTCGGTACCGATTTTTTAGTAAACATTGTCCTTAGATGAATCATTGCAATCTTTAAAATTTCAGAAACCTTTTTCTTTTCTAGGACTCAAAAAATCAATCAGAATATTCAAAAATTACAATTGTTCACGCGACATTTAACGATCTAATATGGAGATTGAAATTCAGGACAGTAGACAATAACAGCATTGAACAGTATCTGGAATCTCAGGGTGAAATGAATGCCGAATGACAGATCTGATGTTCAACAATGATCCATTTTTTTTTAATTATTGAGAAAGCAAGGGGTTTGGTATTTGTTTCATTTATATCGCAATTTACACTCATCGATTCTGAGATGATATGGAGATTCATAATAATCGATTCTTCACATTTTATGTGATTAAAAGAACAAATGGTTTTGCATTTATTTCAATTTTCATTTCAATGATTCTCCCTTAAATATAAATACAGCCACAATAACGCTCGCGGTTACTAACAATTAGCACTGCAGTGCTGAAAATCAATCTTGTTATGGAATAAAAACATCACAGAAAAACACGTGATATTATCCTTGTTATGTAATCGTAATTTGTAATGTGGGGAAGAAGAAAACACTTCAGTTGCATCTAATGGCTCACCAATGATTTTGAGTAAATTTATCTCACTCGGTGATTTTGTATCAAATGAAGACTTGCCAGAAATTACCATCAGACTATTTAGTTGGCGTACTTGAAGATACTAAATGTAAGAGTAGTCAAACATTACTCTTTGAATGATTAAGAGGCTGTTTTAGGGGATTATTTATCATCGCACCTCCTCATCATTTCAAATGCACCATTAGAATTTAATGCCAATTTGTATAAAGACCCATTTTTGAGCTGGTGCTCTCCTTGTATGAATCGGTTTCAACTTTTTCGATTAAATTAGAACTGGCTTTCAATTGCTTATTAGAATCTTATCCTAATTTAGGTAGAGATACATTTATGTGAAGATTTTCATTACTCCATAATTAAAAGGAAGTCTCCAAGAAAGTAAATGATTCGAGAAAGAATTCTTCCTTAACATAGGAAAAAAACGAATGTCTTCATATAAATTAGAATTGAAGTCCCATAACCAATTACACGTTGTTTCAAGTTAATCGAAACAGTGAGATCAAATTTATATAATAAAAACATCATCTCTGACTGCGAAAAGAGGAGTACCTAATTCATCATATAATGATCATGTGACCATCTTGAATGAATAAGAATTTCGTACCCACGAAATGTTGATTTTTGATATTTCAGTTTGTTCATCATTTCATACAATATGTCAATATTTTGTAACAAACACGGATAATATCGTAATTCCATTTTTCTATGATACTTTCAACCAGTAATAAAAATATTTTTTTTTGTGATATTTCTATCCCATAACAACATTGACTTACAGCGTTAGCGCGTTAAGTAATCATATGCGCTTCAATCGTTCCAATAATATATTATGCAACAAGTGCGGTAAAGTGAGCATTGCAAAGCGACCCACGAACAAATTTCCTAATCACACTAGCCAGAAAATCTATACCGCACGTGTTTCATACAGAATGTTTGATTACGATGTTCGTAATTCGTCAGTTACTGCAGCAAGTGACAAAAAAAATATTTCACAGGAGAAAAAAAAATCTCAAGTACTTGGATATCCTTAAATGAGTACTTTATACGAAACACAAATACACCACTTTCGTTTGACTCATCAGTGACGGTATCTCAAAGCATTTCATTCATGAAAAAAATTTTTTTGCGGGTTGTATTTCTCTAATTAATGATCAACTTAAAGGGAGATACGAATGACCGCAATCGACTGAAGAAAATATCCAACTCTCATGTTAATAATGGGTCATGAAAATATGAAAATATTTCTAAATACAGATCGAATGTTTTATTCCTTATTAACACGAATTGTCAAAGTATGTGCAAGCAATTAATTCAAAGAAATAACTCGGATTGAAAGTTTCTTTGTTTATTATTCTTATCATTTTATAAGAGTTTTTAAGCATTCATATAGGAGTTTTAATCGTATATCATTAGGGGGAATCGTGAACTGTGTGTTTGAGTGATCTTCAATAATACTTTGCGCATTCGAATCGCAAGGAGAAAACCAATAAAATGTTGCTGATATGTGTTGAAGACCAAAGATCACGATTCATTTATTGAAAAAAAATTTTATGATTTACATAATTTGTGTTTATTTATTTGAACCTATAGTTTTCATGTAAATAAATGTAATGGGAACACAAGGTAACTGATCAAAATTAGATATCAAGGACAAATGGAAGGAACAGAAAATCATAAGTAATAAATAAAAAAACGTAATTGTCGAATTGTTCTCGATGAAATTACACTACACGAGGACAGTAATATATACATATTTTTCTTATTCCTTTCGTTACGTAGGTAAGAGATATAGTACAGTACAGTTAGTAATAGTTAGAGTATGTGTAGAATAAGCTAAAACATATCATAACGGTTCATTTAATTCCATTTCTTTGTTATCATTCTTTTTGGGCGTTAATTATCTAACAAACGTTTTACCTACGAATGCTTTATCTTTCACCCGTAACGTTTGGGCCTGAACTGGAACTACGAGATATATTTGCCGTTTTTTATTTCCACACTCTAGGCCCAATTATGAAAAAATTTGGACGGGGATAATTCATTTGAAATTTCCTTTTTCTTCATCAATTGATTTTTTTTTTTTAAGTTTCTCCTGGGAAGAAGTGGCGGCGATAGAGGGACGAAAAGGAGCTAACAGGGAATATATTTGAGATTTGATTTAATCATAACTACCATAAGAGATCCAATGTCCATTTCCTCAGCAATTTGTATCTCTGTCTCTTTTATTCTGAATTACTAAACTCTCAAAGTGGCGTCGTAATATTACTTAATTTTTGTTCTCCGCATTTTTTTTTTCATTTCCTCTAAATTCATGATAATAAAGACTATGTATGAGAGTTCAACTGCGTGTCAACGTATCTCATACCAATTTTAATATATTTATATATATTTATATATAATTTTAATAATAGTATGTATATAATATTTACTACCTGCATATCACAACATAAATTTATTCTTTTTCTATCAATCTCGCTCAAAACACATACACTCGATTTTTTTTTCCATTTTTTTTCTCATTTTTTTTCAAATCATTTTTTTTTTTCGCTGAATTGGTTTACTTAGTCAATCTTTTATTTTACGCAGTCTCACACACATATTCCGGTCTACAATAATTATAATAACGCTGCGATAGTTGGATAGTGATTGAGACTGTAAGCACTGTAGCATTTTGTTTTCTCGTTGGTGAGTTCACAATGGTATGTTTTTCCATTTGTCTTGTTAGCTTTATTATTCAGAGAGCATTTTCTGTGCAATGCGGGGAGGAAGAGGAGAAGGAATGAACGCTACATGATATTAATTTATTATCCCTTTCATGTGCTGGCTTTTTTGTCTGGTAATGAAATTTATTTATTTCCATCATTAAAATTATCTCGGTGAATTTTTATTTGTACGCCGCAGTCATGCGCCAGGAGGCCAATGAACTTTTGAATAACAAAAGACATTTCGAATGTATTAATGCACTCATGGCGCGTCTCGCAGCACTCGGTAGTACTTTTCAAAGCGCGAATGAGTGGGGCCCTCGTACTCCGATCATCATATCATGTAACGAACTGTTTGTTGTCTTGTTGTATTTTTTTTTTTTCATTATTTCATGATTATATGGTTCATTGATGGTGGAAAACAATGAGTCGCATATGGTGAAGGGCACATTACACTCCAAGTTTGGCTCTGACGCTAGTCTCCTTTCTATGAGTATTAGATTATCGATATTACAATGATCGCAGATTTTTTTCTGAGTTGTGACAGCGCCACTCGATGACCCGGTGAAAAGCATAAAATATTTTTTCAACAGTAAAATTAATGTCTAGTAGAAAATATGTGTTTGTTCAATTTCCATCTCATGTGGCGCGAATAAATTTAATTGAATTTTGTGGATTTTCCCCACCGCGTTAGCCAGAGTACTGGTGAATTCCAGTCAGAATGCTAAATTTTTATTGTTAATCAGCTACACTGCTCATAAGATCTCAGCCACTAACGATTATTCATCAGCCATAAAATCTTAGAAACCGTGGCCCAGCTTGGATTTCCCATTTGTCTCACGTGTAGTAATTATGATCTCGTAGTAATCCAAGGCGGCCAATGTTTAGAGTATGCAGCACGATGCTGAGCAGCAACTACTACCACCCCCTTTACTCTTTTGTCTTTGATCTGAAACAAATTCGAGTCGTCGAGTTAAAATTACGGAATGAATGATGAATGATCTTTTAAAAATTTTTGTCTAGTTTTTTGATGGTGCGATTGCGGGTCACAATTACGCGGATTTTTTAAAACATTGTGGTATTAAAAATGGAAATTCGAACAGAGAAAATAATTGTCAGTTTCATTTTCTCTCGAAAATGAACAGAAAACCCGAAAACTGGTAAATGCATTTCTGTATGGGTTCGGGTTTTGGAAAACAATGACACTGAACGGGATTTAATGGGATTTAATGGGAAACAAAACAAGAAATTTCTGGAAATTTGAGTGAAAGTTGTAAATTCAAGTAACTTAAGATACCCTAAAAGTCCGAAACTTCACTGGATTTTCAGTAAAACTGACATTTCATGATTTTTTACTGAAACTGAAAATTAAGGAATGATTCAACTCCACCGCACAAGTTTTTTTAAAAACTGAATAAGCAAGAAGAGATGATGATGACACTTCATGTCTAGGGCATAAAAACAAACCAAAGTTTATGGGAGTACATGAATTCATTTACAAATCGCTAACTTCAACAATCAAGATATTCTATAGACTCATTTTACACATCTTGATTAACACAGTTAACACATTCGTTAAATGTTATTGCGACTACACTTTAAATATTACGGGACAGAATATGATAAAAAAATATTACTGGACCTAATATTACTAAAAATATTCCCGGACAAAAAGTTACTGGCCCCAGTATTAAGAGGAATAATATCATCATATAATCGTACTGCGGCAAACACACGCAAAATCGTGAAGCGTTCTACATTTTTTGTAAAGCGGGAAATTTCATATAACGTTCCACATTTTACTGTGTCAGTAAATTCTTAAATAGGATTTTTGAATTAGGTAGGAAGGGAACTAGGATTATTTTCGACATAATTGTACACTAAAATAATATTGAACAAATGGATAATCCAGACCGGTATTCAAAATTATGCATTGGGCACTCGCCCAACTGAGCAAGCCGGCTTCTAGCCACTTGTTCATTTGAACATTTGTGTACACATACATGCACAATTTATATTTACTCACCGACAATATAACGAGCATAATTTTTAATGAATAATATTATATCGGCATGATATTTTACCCGGTAGTATCATCACCAAATAATATTTATGAGAATATTACAGGTCATAATAATTATGGGTATAATATTATTTCCACATAATATTTTCCATCATAATCTGTCCAATAATATTTAGAGGTGTTACCCCCACGATAGGCCTAAGCTATGGAAAGGCTGGGCTTGCGTTGGTCTACGCCTGGACCAGGCTTGACCCAATTGTTCATTTCTCCCTGAGGTGCTTCCAATAATCCATTGGGTTCTTGTCAATGTATACATGTGAAATTCGACCTGTTACTGGTCACTATGCCTAATTCGTAATTATATAATTCACATGTGAGGAATTCGGAACTACAGAATTGAGACTATCCCCAAAATCATATCTAATATGATAATTAAATCCTCCTGTGGGTGTCGAGAGGTGTCATGGAGAGGTCACAAAATCATTCGAATTAGGCATTTTCAATTGATCCAGATCGAATGACACATTTATGCATTCACAGGAACACAATGTGTAAGTCTAAGTACACATTGCATTTTTATAAAATTGTATCTACAAAATAGGTAATTGGATATGTATTCCTAAATTATGTACAGTACCATTCGGCGAATGTATTAAGGGGTTATTCTCATGTGAACGCCTATATTTCACCACTTTTTCGGAATTTTTTTTTTATGCGACAGAAAACTTCAATCATGTTGATTTTTCAATATATTTTTATTTGTATTTTGAAATATACGAAAAAAATTTTTTTTTTCGTTTTTTAGATTTTTAACATATATTTTTTTAAAGTCAAAGTAGTCCCCAACAAAAAAAGGTAGTTCACTGGTCAAGGTGATAGCGGCTGTTCATGTTGTCTGACATAAAAAAATCGAATGGATTATTATTCAGTAGATCTGTAGCTATCGTCCCTACCAAATATAATCAATTTCATTAAAAACAAAAAAAAAATATCGAACTTCAGAAAAAAAATCACGAAAATCTCGTTCTTTTTCGTTACAAATCGTTTAAAAAAAATATGAAGATATTGTCGAAAATAAACAATTGTGACAGGGACGATAACTATAAATGAGTAGAAGAACATATGTAAATTTTAAAGCAATCGGTTGAATACTTTTTCTTGTAGGATCTTGGCCGTTTCAGAAAATGATGATTCGAGAAAAACGCGTTTAAAGTTGAAAGCCTGGTAGACAATCGCTTATGACACGTCGGCGACTATGAGCTGTAACTTATCAAATACTATGAATTTCGGTCTGAATTTTTCACAGCATGTTTTCAATAGGTTTTACTATTAAAATATAAAAAAAAATCGATTTTTTGAAGTGCTCACATGAGAATAACCCCTTAAATGTGCTCATGAAGATGTGTAAAATGAATCTGTGTATCAGGATTTTTTTGATACTCTAGACTAGAACACACAGAGCGCACCTCCTGCGTCAGTTATACAAAAATTCCAACAAATGTACCTTGAGAATTAGGCTCGGGCAGGTTCTCCCGTGGTACTAGATGCATAACTGTTGTTTTTCCGAAAGGAAGACCAAGCGCACCGAGCGTGACATTGCTGTGTAGAAAACGTCCCTGGTAAATTAGCCGCAATATTTCTGCCTTGGCGACTGCCTCTTCCGTCCAATCTGCAATCAATCAACATCGTAAGAATAGAAAACTCAAATAGCTCTGTAGCGGATCAAACCAGGCGAAGTCATAATTTTCTTTTGGAAATGAAATTATTCAACTTATGTGGAAGAATTTTCCTTAATATTCATTCAAATAGTTTTTTCTCTCCAACTAGATTTAGTAAAACTTTATGATGACCAATTTCACTATTTTAGACAAACAATAAAATCCAAAATTCTTTCTATCATCCTTCTTCAATTCTGAACCTTTTAATTGTTTTTATGGAGATAATCCTCACTACTTTCTCAATTGCTAAATTATTTTATAATTTTGTTCTCCCATGGGCCTAGTCTTACTCGATGCCATTATTGTCCCTTATTTCTACATTTATTACATTTGACCCTTCTTGATTCTTCCAGATAGATGTTTTTTGGGAATCGTCTCCAAAGGACACCAATCTCGCTCTCTCTCTCTCTCTACTTGCACCTCACCAATCAAATGGCATTTCTAGAAATTTTTCCTCTTTCATTTTTTCCCTCCCTCCCACTTTTCTTCCCAAGTTGTCTCTGTAATTTATCCTCCTCCTTAGTATCATCCCAACTGCCCAAATAGTCACCTCATCGGAGGTCTCCAGTCTGATTATATTTTTGTATAATAAATTCAATATTTGAGATAAATCTTGAGTGTGATTCATCCCCTCATCACAAATCAGCTACACAAAGAACACTTCGGCGTGTAGCGGAATAGAAAATATTGCTGTGTGTAGGTCAGAAGTCTGGATCTTACAACTCGAAAGTGTTTAAATCGAACACAGTATTAAACCAATTCAATACAAGTCCGATAGCAACACAATTTTTCTCATCTAATTTTATTTCTGGTGTTTTTACTTCCGAATGGAAGCATTGTAATTGCCATCTTTTTTGATTTCCCAATTTTCAGTGGAAAGGCTTTGGCATGTGAACTATATTTTCCAAAAATCATATTTGTAAAGATTGTATGTGGGTGGATATGTGCAGGTACGTGCACACGTATGGTCATTTGTGTAGAACTGAGTTGTGTAAATTTTCAAACTATATTCAGCCTCATTCGTTGTGTGGGTTCTCGAAAATCGCTTTTTGCCGATATCTCCTTAACCGTATGACCGATTTCATTTTTTGAACCGAGACCGAACGCGTGCTACTCTGCGCTCGAATTATACAAAATTTGAAAATTAAATGAGTTCTGGATTCAAATTTGCCGCGTTAAACGGGTGACCCAGTGAGGAATAAGCGAGAAAGACTTTCAAGATATCGATGATATCGATGTTTGTCCTTTTTCCAATAGGATACTCGCCTCGACGACCCTTATAAAACTCAGTCGAGGGAAGGCCATTTCATCCGGTGTAATTCAGTTTTATTCTCGCTTTTAGATTTTCTCCTAAAAATCGCTAGTGTGCCTCATGACTAAAAAAATTGCGATAAAAATTTGCTGTTTTGTACACTTTTAGTTCTCATGAAGATAAACAAAATCGGATCATTAGTTTGTAACATATTCTACTATATGTAAAAATTTGTTTTTCATTATCTGAAAAACTACCAGTAAAATTTCTGTTTTTTTCAATGTTCGATTTAATGTCGCCTATATAGATCCCATCCAACATGACGCCCCCCCCCCCCCTATCGAAAAATTCAGCAATATCCTCACTTTTTTATTTTCCAGTAAACATTGTTTCGTTTTAGGTATTCTAATACGGCCAGATGTCGAGATGAACATCTGAACCAATGGGGATAGTAGTTCGAGCTGTCAAGTCATACTTATATGTATATCAACTACTAGGCCAATATCTTTGTTAATTTATTGCTTCCCGATAAAAGTCTTGTCTCCGACGGATACTTCTATCTATCTAATTTCAGTTACAAGTTATCTAGAATGATATAAATTACCAAAAAATGATATTTTTCAGTAAATTTGAGAAAATTGTAAAAAATACAGTAAAATTTGTAGCTAAAAATCTGAATTTTCAACTTAGGATAGTTATCATTAACTTTCTCCTTGATGCACTATTTCAGCTCAATCAACCTAATAGTTCCTGACATAAAACAATTTTAGTAAATTTCGTTTTTCTTCAATATCTCAAAAATTACTGCGAGGATCTCAATTTTTTTTCAAAATACTCGTCTCAGGGGCCACCATAGAAAGCGATGTAAATATACACCCCTTATTTATGTGTCATTTGTTTATTAATGTCATAGTTTATGAGAAAATGAATTTGGTCAAATCCCTTCTGAAGCATACTATCACTGTAATTGTTAGAAATTAAAATTGAAAAAAAAAAACATATAATGGCTAACTGTCATATGGCTACCGCCACAAGCCTCTGTCGTACCGCTAGTTATCTGTCTTCTACCCTTATTTCCGCCTTCAAAGAATATATCCCATTTCCTACTGTTTCAATCCTCCTCCTCCCCCCTCCCCCTCCCCACGGTCTCCTCCCATTATATTCAATGGGCAGACGTTGCACTCTAGATAAAAGTTCACTCCAAGTCCAATGAGAAACTTCCTTGAAGAGCGTGAAAGTGCTTCCTATATGAGATACACTCGGTGAATATAATAGTCAGAGGAAAGAATAAGTAAAAATAATATTTTGTGGGAAACTTATTCATGTTAGCTGGCAGGTGGGGTAATTAAAGATTTATAGAAATTCAAGTATTGCACGTGTGCAAGAGCGAAACGAACCGTTATATGTACATAAAAAGGGAGATGATTATCTTAGTCTCAGGACTCTCAACATTGCTACTGTTCTCGATTTTGCAAGATTTGAAGAATAGGTGAAATTTTTTGGAATTAAGAAAGACAGGAGAACAATCCAAGTCAGTAATCCTGTTTAATTTTACGAAATCGTTCTTGAGTGGCGAACGCTAGTGGCGTCATTAGAGAATTTGATGAGCTTGTAATGGAGACATTCTTGGAAAGATTTAAATGTTCGCTCATTTGTGCAATGGTAATATTTGTAATATTTTATGTGGTTGTAATTATTGGTAAATTGTTAATATGTGGAATATTAATAAAGGTTATAGGGAGTCGGAGAAATTCCAAAAATAAACAAGGTATGTAAGCTCGTTCCCAGGTAAAAATTAATAATTGGATCAGACTGTTTCTAGACTGACGTCATAGCTTGGACCTAGCGTGGGATATTCTGGGAGTGCAAAATTGGATTAAGCTTGGGAACTTCAGGTTGGTCCAAGGGTGAGGCCCAACATAGGCCCATCAATCTAAAGCAGGCCTGATCCAATTTAATGGAAAGCGAAGCCCGGCGTCAATAATAGACTGGAAATCAAAATCAATACACATTCATTTGATTTCCCTTTATAACATTGTCATAAAAATCTGCTATCAAATACTTAAACATAATATTTACTATTTACTTAATTAACTTAAAATTAATCAACCATTACCATACGGCAATTGTTGATTCTTTAAACAAAAATACGAAGTAATCGACTCCAATCAATTTTCCATAATTTTATGACACCATCGATATGACCGTTGGGTGAAGCCAGACCCACTCTAGAAGGTTCCATGCCTGGTAACAAGTTTGAACCTAGCTATGAACTAGGCTCACTGCTGGGCTTCGGGGTGACTTATAAAAATAACGTTGACCCTGGATTGGCATCACCATCGGTTGAACCCAGACCCACGATAGGGAATTCCATTCGTACCAGGGGAAGCGTGAAAAATGGGTCGCAGTGACCGGGAATCAAACCCACAGTCCTCGCTGCACCAGCCTGACGCTTTAATCCTTCTTTATGACCAGTATTTACTTATCCAGCTCCTTATTATGAGAGATTGGACATATATAACTGAGTGGCCATGGAAAAACATGAGGAAACGTAGTTTAAGTGGTTCTCCAGGTGAGAATTAACGCCCAGCCCAGGTCTGGACCAAACCTAGTGAACTTGGCAGAGGCCTGGCAACCGGGCCTGATCCTATCCTGATATTCCAGTGGAGTGTAACGTGGGTCAAGTCCCAGTTTCAGACATAGGACCAATCCTTCGTATCCAGCCGTGGACCAGGTTTTATTTTAGGTAAATTCAGGCTTCATCCAAATTTCTATTATCATCATTATTGTTATATTTACACTTACACGTGGTCTCTTGCCCGCCCCCTCCATTTTAACCAGTAATTTCATGCCGATAATACAATAGTACCCTAGAGATAATTTAACGATAATAGATCAAATATCTGCTATGAAATGATATACCATTACGTGTTAATGTGCGAAGAGTACATACATACAGGGTGTCCCATCTGAAATAATCCATCTAATATCTGGGGTGGGGGTAAGTGACAAGAAATGTTTGTAGACATTAATTATAAGATTTCGGCGGGGCTATTTGATGCATGCACTTTTCCAGCTTTCAAGGTCATGCTTGCAACCTGCAAGCACTGGGAGCTTTTCTTCAAATGACAATGACATTTTCATCCCAATGAAACTCGTTCGCCTTGACGAGTTATTTTCAGATACCTCATCATTCATATCAATTCTGGCATTTCAAACTAAGGATTCCGACTTTCTTAGGGCGACTCACGATGCACCACGTGGAGGTAAAGTCTGCTAAATCCCCTGGGCTAAAAAAAGGAAAATAGAGCAAGCAGGTGTGAAGGTTTATGCGATCATGAGTTCCTGAGTTGTTCAATGTTGCCACCGTTGACTTGCAAGCACAACTGAATTCGGGGGCGAAAATTCCCGACAACCCTTGGCAGAATTGGGGCGTAAGTCTGTCGGAGTGGTGGGCCGATTCACATAAATGTCTTTGACGAAACCCCACAGGTAGTAATCAAGTGGCGTAAGGGCTGGTGATCCGTGGACGCCATGAAATGGGAAGACCCCGAACAATCAAACGATTCGGAAAGGCTCCATTCAGATGATCCCTCATAGTTCGAGCAAAATGAGGCGCTCCACCTCAATCTTCAGTTTTGTAGCAGAATTAATTCATTGCACTCTCTGCGTAAAAACGCAGAAATTGACATGAATGATGAGGTATCTGAAAACAGCTTACCAAGCCGAACGAACTTCATTGAGATGAAAAAGGGGATTGTCACTGTTTAGAAGCGTATAGGCGTATCATACGAAAGCTTCACACATTCGTTGAAATCGTGTATATGCTGAGCTCGCGAAATTAGACGGATGTGCCTTGAAATAATAAAGGGAATGTTGCACTTGTGAGATATCAAGTTTATTGTACCAAGTTCCTATTGTGGACCATACATTAGAAGAGACTACTTCTTCCTTCGAATGTTCGAATGTAACTAACTCAAAACTAATTTTACAAACCCATTGAGGGTCTCGCCTACTTCTTCTGGGAGGAGGGACCCACATTAAGTTTGAATTTTATTATTATTTGGTTGCATAAACTAACTCAAACTAAAGTAGTTAATAGTCAGGTTATGGTATTACCTGACCTCTGGTTTCAAACGGGACCTTATGGCATGGCGTAAGTCAAGGACGCATGCAGCCAACATTTCTTTTACAATATCCTGAGTGGAAATTATGTCAGGCAAGCCTGAGGTTTGATCAGAACTTGATCTAGTGGGAGCCAGGTTCAACTGCTCAGGCGAGACTTGATGAAGAACGGATCCGTTTTTGATTTACTCCATCTGATCGGAATTACTCTGATCAGATTCTGATATGGTGAGCTTGATCTGAACCTAGGGTCCGTTCAGTTGTCATCACCGTGATCATGTTCGGATGAGATGGGCCAGATCTTATACTGAAGTCCGTCTGCTTGCGATTATTCAGATCAGATTCTGATTTGTTCAACTTGAGCGGAAATCAAGCATTGTGCTTACAATTGTCATCTGCTAGGCAGAGTACCGAGGATAAATGTCTATGTACAAAAAAAGGGGGAAACGCCTAGATACGCGTGAACAGTGAGTGGCGCACACGTGTTGACCGCTTGTTCAGGCTACAACGACTTATTCGGGGAAAAGAAGAAAAATAGGGAATTTTTTTACTCAATAAATTCCGTTTCAGGAAAAAGGCTCTTTGTCGAAATTTCCCCGAACGGGTCAGTAATGAAAAAATGGTTAAAAGATGACATACACATTACTATGAACATGTTGCGACGCAACACCCACCGTCCAGCATAGTCCGAGTGTTCATTCGATCAAATCCGGATCTGTTTGACGGGATTAACTTCTGATCAAGTTCTGGCTGTCTAGCCTCATCAAATTCTGGTCAGTTGGGTCTGATCAAATTCACATTTGGTCATATTGATCAAGTTCGGAGCAGATCCAATGATCAAGTCCAGAACGAGTGAAAGCATTACATGCCTGATCAAGTTATGATCCAGTCTTCTGATCAGTACCTGATTATACATGAGGTCTGACTTGATCTGAACTTGATGCAGACCTGAGTTAAATTTCCACCCGAGAAGTCCTAGGAGATGAGCTTTGGAATTTTATACAATTTAATAAGTATTGCTTCCAATGCCACGATACTGCAAATATGTAATAATCGCGTGCACACATACAGGATCCCAACAGTCACTTTAAAAAACTCCTTTGTCTCGCAGCTTGCAAGCATGAGCTTGAAAGTTGAAAAAATGCATGTGCCAAATGTCCCCCTCGTCACTATACAACTAATGTCTACCAATATTTCCTGTCACTTGCTCCCCTCAGGAGATATCTAGGTGAATTATTTGAAATGGGACACCCTGTATACAGTTGATTCAACTGAACTATGACTCCGGATACACTGCATCACTTTTCGAAATTATTTCAAACTGTTTTTGCAACTATGTGTTATATACAGTACCCACTCTTCCTCTTCGCACCCTTTTTGCATTTTTTTTATTATTCGTGTCTCTCGGGTCAGAATGGGAGCGCATTTCATGGCATTTTCTCACACGTCACATGCAATGGTGCTCTGTTATGTATATACATAAATACTTGGCCAA
This sequence comes from Diachasmimorpha longicaudata, assembly GCF_034640455.1. Classification (NCBI taxonomy): domain Eukaryota; kingdom Metazoa; phylum Arthropoda; class Insecta; order Hymenoptera; family Braconidae; genus Diachasmimorpha; species Diachasmimorpha longicaudata. The sequence goes on along the minus strand of NC_087225.1, from coordinate 2,007,129 downwards.
CCCCCTCAGGACTATCCGCGGAAAATGTCACATTTCAACTGATGAGAAGAGAGTGTAGCCGGAGTACCGCCTTCGTTCCGTCCCTGTTCTTGTTCATATCGTAAATCATATTCCGCAATATTCAGGCACCTTTTGTTAAGCGGTAGACCGAAATCATTCCCACTACTGTTGAACAGCTATAATAATTGTTATTTGATGCCTTATTGAACGATTCCGAGAGCGATGGATAAACGAGAAATTAGAAATTTTCGTCATCAGACAACGGAGTAGGGCTTGAAAAATATTCCGATTTCGAGGTCGAAAAATAGTACTTTTCTCGATAGTTTAGAGGTACAAAACGATGATCTGTTCTCCCGTCCTGAAAAATAACTCCTTGCCTAGAAAAGACGGTCTTCATTGTCCGTATTAGTTATTTCCTGAATCAAAGTCTACTTGTTCACAAATTTTACTGCCTAAGACGTCGTGTCCTCCTAATTTTTTCGAAATTATTAGCCTAAAATATGTGACGTGTAATTAACTACGAGTTGGACGAATATATTCCCCAACATATGACCAGTGATGACTGATATATCTCGGGAACTACTAGAAGAAGCATAAATTTATTTTTATTATACTCTACCTGATAAATTGCAAGTGACATGTATAAAATGTTATGATAATTTTATGTGGCGGTGGGAACAAAAAGACTATGATTCTTTCAACAAGCCAACTCTAAGGGTCTCTCCCGGGCACTTGATTACAATTCTATTGATATAATAAATTGAATGGGGAAAAATCACTTTTCTCGTTTTACAACTTGACCACCAAATTTTTTGATATCTTCAGGGTTATAGTATAAACATTGTATTCATAAAAAATGGAACCGCACGTCCGGAAAAATTGTATTTAAGGGGTTATTCTCATGTGAACGCCTATATTTTACCACTTTTTCGGAATTTTTTTTATGCGACAACAAACTTCAATCATGTTGATTTTTCAATATATTTTTATTTGTATTTTGAAATATACGAAAAAAAATTTTTTTTTCATTTTTTACATTTTTAACATATATATTTTTTAAGTCAAAGTAGTCCCCAACAAAAAAAGGTAGTTCACTGGTCAAGGTGATAGCGGCTGTTCATGTTGTCTGAACTAAAAAAATCGAATGGATTATTATTCAGTAGATCTGTGGCTATCGTCCCTACCAAATATAATCAATTTCATTAAAAACAAAAAAAAATATCGAACTTCAAAAAAAAAATCACGAAAATCTCCTTCTTTTTCGTTACAAATCGTTTAAAAAAAATATGAAGATATTGTCGAAAATAAACAATTGTGGTAGGGACGATAACTATAAATGAGTAGAAGAACATATGTAAATTTTAAAGCAATCGGTTGAATACTTTTTCTTGTAGGACCTTGACCGTTTCAGAAAATGATGATTCGAGAAAAACGCGTTTAAAGTTGAAAGCCTGGTAGACAATCGCTTACCACACGTCGGCGACTATGAGCTGTAACTTATCAAATACTATGAATTTCGGTCTGAATTTTTCACAGCATGTTTTCAATAGGTTTTACTGTCAAAATATCAAAAAAAAAAATCGATTTTTTGAAGTGCTCACATGAGAATAACCCCTTAAGCCACGGCGAGAAAAGTTCCGTCCAAAGGACGACGTGTTACCGCCGCTCGCCTCGGGCTGGTGTTGCCAATCTCAGGTCGTCCCCTAAAACCGCACTTTTCTCGGCTTTTGACGCATTGGATGCTATTGGGTGACCAGATATAGTGCGATGCATTTGAGGTATTTTATTCAGGGCTGAACATACTTGCCTAGAATTTTATTTAAATATAAATTGTAAGTACCAAATTTTGCAATCTTTAGTAGGGGAGTCTAGCGCAAAATGGAAGCTGTTAAAAATCTCACCTTATTAATGTTACTTCTACTCAAATTAACGCCGTATACTTAGCATTTTTCTTCAGAGTTAATTATTCAGTGCACGAAGAACAATTAATCACATGCAAAAAGCGACATCGGTCACTAATCGAACGTGGCGGATTTGATCGAGATCATCGATTATGTCATATTCATAATTGATCATTTGGCAATCGATAGTTGTTGAATTTCGGATGAAAATACTGTGAAGCACAAATTAAATCTTATATTTTCGTTCTATGTTTATACTCAATATTGACGGACATTTTTACTGTCCGCAATTCTGACAAGTATGAGCTATGATATTTATGTTTTCCTTTTGACCCTACATACATGCGAATGTATAAAACCTATTATGACGGCGTGACTGGAGGTCCAGGGTGTTGTAGCTCTTCGTTACTTCTGTCAACCGCTGTAAGGAATGGGTGAAGAGCGGGTGTGTCTTCCGAGCGATTAACAAACAAACTATTTCAAGCTAATTATATCACAATCTCGTTATTTAAAATATTCTTGTTTGGGGATTCTCTAAATTTAGGGTGGACGTAGAATGGAAAAATTTAAGGATCTTTTAGGACTAGCCTAAAAAGTCCTGAGATTAACACCGGGTTTACTTACACTATTTCCCGAGGTGTATTAAATTAACATCGCTGACTATCCGTTGATGTACTGATTGACAGTAAATTATTATAGAATATAAGGATAAATCGTCCTTAGACTCAGCGGTGATGTACTCGGTGAAGGTCTACTGATAGAAAATTTCTGACAATTAAATAGACTTTACCGCGTCTTGTGATTGACAAAGATCGACTGATTTGAGATTTTCGGTTCCGGGGTCAGCTCGTTGATCTACTGACCCGAGGTGTCGCTGGGAACTTTTTGGTTTTGACCGCATGTCTTTGGTTACCGACTGACATTATTCATCTACGTTTCACACAATTCTATTTCAATAATAATCGATTAGTGAAGAAGCAAAGGCAAAACCAGCATCAACGCAGTCTCGCCATCCTGAACCCGCCCCCTCCACCTTCCTTCTGGCCACTGGCCTTGGTCCTCGCCGGGCACCAAACAAATGCGGCGTAGCTAAGTCACGGAACTACTACGACTAAGTCGATCCACTTCACCTCCTGGGGATTTAACTTCCCGGCTTGCCTAAACATCCTGCGGTAGCCCCAAAAAGTGCCTCTCCTTTTGTTTGACCGGGTCTGCGCGTGCCCACTCCAGTCCAGTTTGAATTCCAACCAGACCGCCAGGTACTTGACCTCCCTGAAGAAGCGTAGTTCAGAGCCGAAAAGGGAGGGTCCAGTTCCCCTTCCTAGTGACCCGGAACATCTCTGTCTTGTTGGGGTTAACCCTCAACCCTGCACTCATATACGATTCCTCGACGCAGTTTAGTGCTCTCTGCATTTTGCTGTAGAGAAGACCCCTGCGGTCTGAACTGACAGTAATGTAGATGTCGTCTGCGTAACCGTAGGTGTTCCCTTATATCATATCACGTTACTGCAATAGGCCCTTTGATGACGCCTTCTTGCGGGCAGCCCCTCCCCGCAGTTGCTCTGGTTGTAGCCAGACCCGAAGTCGCTGTGAGGATTCTTATCCGCGGCGTGGTCTGGATCCAGTACACTATCGTGACCGCGACCTAAAACGTCTTTCTGCATCACATATTCCCTGGAATGATGCGATGTCGAATGCTCGTTCAATATCTATAACCGTTACCAGTACTGATTCTGTTGCATACCATCTCGCAGAGGTTTCAATTTTCGGTATTTCTTATCATTTTCCTTTCATTCCTCTTTTTCCGAAATTAACTGTCCCAGAAATTAGTTTATTCAATGAGAACGTATTTCCCCGCGTTCATAAATTCATAAATCGAAATTATATTCACTATTTTTAATGCTCAGTGCGGCTGCCCTCTCAATCGTTTTATTACGGTATTTATATTTTTTTTTCAAATCTAGAAATAATTAAAATCCTTGTGAAACCGCTGTAACAAACCCTTCGTCCACATTTTCAATTTTCTTCCTAGATTTTAATTCTCATTTATTCAAATACTTCTGCGTTTTTGGGTCGTTTATGACTATCCAATACCTTCATGACAAAGCGCAATAATGTTTTATTTGCACCAATCGGTTCGTCTCGATAATCCCTCATCACGGGATGCACCGAAAAAACCTCCCAATTTCTCAACGATAGTTATTTCCCACCTCCTTTGCATTCTTCCACCAATGGGAAAACTTCTAACTTTAGTCTCATTCGTTCGGCATTGCCGCCACTATTTAACATACGAGACATAGTCGCGCGCGATTTGGTTAATCGTAATTGTTGTGATATTTTTTATTTAAGTCACATTTGCGGTGAGCGCACCTTATTTTAACTACTGTATGAGTAGAACAGTTGAATTATAGGGATATAAAAAGTCGATGTAATATTTAAATTCAAAATAATTATACCAAAATGATCCTGAAATAATCGCGTATGACGTTGAACACGTCATCATTTCGTACACATGGATCTTTAAAAATTGCTGATATATTCACAGCTGATCTATTTCCCACTTGTAGGCAACATGCAAAATTTTAAATGTCTTGAAGCTGTAAGACGACTTGGAAAATACAGGAGTTTCGATAAGATATAGATATTTACATTTGATGAGTAACTTGTTTCATTTCCATTTTCTAACTAAGTTTTTATTTTCTACTAATTAACTCATCCTTTGACTTGATTTACTTGATACTTGTGTACTTGTGAAATTCAAATTTTGCCGCTGTGAATGTATCTACCAATCACGAATAAGTGTTACGGAATTTCGATATGTTCGATTCGATTCGAGATTTGAGGTGTATGTCCTTCTTACAAAAGGATAAGACTGATATTGTGAAATTGTTAGTCAGTTGAATTTTTAGAACCTCTTACTAGTTACATCTAGTAACAACTGTGTCTTTTTTGAGTAAACGGAAAGGTAGTGAAAACAAGTGAAGTGTTTAGATCCGACAAATCCAAGTCTTCCAATATTCCCCCATCACATCCTCACTCATTCCAATCCTTTCAAAAAACTTGAACTAATTACACAAGGGACCTCTTCGGCGTGTAACAGTTAGGTTGATAGTGTATCAACTCAGACCTCTCGAATTTCCAACTCCAGAGGAATAAGATTCATTTCATTATTCACCCCCTAACAGATTCGTTCCTGGAGGGTCGTCTTTGTGGACTTTTCAACCTGGTATGAGTGCTGCGAGGGATGAATAGGTCTGAACATCCGGATGCCGTCTCTCACGTGTCTATCTACCAGCATTTCCAATGTCTTCAACAAGAATGAGGTAAGACTGATCGATATGAACGCTTTGTCATTGTCGTAGCTGGATTTGCCCACTGCGTTGGGGTGCGTTCTGTTGCGATGCAGGTCCTGTATAAGCGTACGAGCCTGCTCACCAGTGGCCCTCGTTGGAGCAGCGCTGGAGATATATGGTCAGGCCCCGAACTTTTGAAACTGTCAAAATCTTTTAAATACAAGCAGGGAATGCTTACAGTTTACTTTGTTCGGTGGCATTTCCAAAAATGATATTATCAATGTTCGAAAAAAATGGTTGAAGGGAGACCAAGATAATTGGCCCGAATTTTTTTACTACATAATGTTTTACACTCCATAGCATCAATTTAATTCTTCACTTTTTAATTCGCGTCAAGAAGTTTGGTCTTCCTTCAACGTTTTTGTTCATCTTTCAGAACTTTTGTTAGAGGCTTTTTTCATGTCTGTTTGTATTAAGAAATAATTGCTGTGTGTATGTGTATTGAAAATGGGTTATTTAAAATAATAACACTGGAAATAATTTAAACTATTTCTCCACTTCATTATGTAACTCAAAGAATTGTGTTTGGAACATACATCCGCTCTGTACCGATTTCTTAGGGGAACTAACCAGATTTACAAAGGGAAACAACGCCCTAGACCTTTTACTCACATGCTCTCAAAGAGTCCTATTCATTCCACTTTGTCTACATACTTAAAATCACACCTAAACACCATACCTCACACTTCTCAGAATTCCAGTCCATAAAAATGTTTTTTTTTCAATTTAAAGTATAAACACTCAGAACAGAATGACATTGACTTTTGCTTTCTATGTATTTATTTCATGAAAAATCCAACGGTGTGTGTGTATTTTTCACAAAAATTCATATATGGTTTCTTTGCAGTAGACTTCAAAGATTTTTTCAAAATAAATAAAAGGTTTTACATTTTATGGACTTTGTTTTTTTAAATTGAATTCAGAATTCAATTGAATAGAGTCGAGCTTCCATTGTACGTCTTTGAATATTCACACCGTATTCACACCCACTGTTGGTAATATTTCAATGTCACACGTCCATTTGTGGCTTCCATTTGGCTAGATCAGTGCTGCCAATGCCACCAATTGATTCTGACCATTTTGTAATGTGAAATCGTGGGAATGTGAATACCGGGCCGTTGCTATGCGCACATTTTCTCAACTATCGATCCGAAAAACATGAAAGTTACACCATTGAAAAGAGCATAGACGATTTATGTAATTTAACTAAACGGATTATTCTAATTCATTGTCCCTCGCTCGAGATAATTTTGAAAAATCTATTAGAGGTAATGGAAGGGGTGGTTGTGTTGTGTATACGCGCAAGGGCTCGGTACCGTTAGAGATGGACATTCAGAGTCAAAACTTTTTTATGACCGAAGCCCTACAGGGCATCTCGATAAACCTTGTTTGACATTTGCCATTCGGTAACTATTAACGAATATTCATTTGCTCATATTCAACTGTACCACTCGTTAATTGTTAATGAATGTTGTTTGGAATGAATTAATTGTTCTATCAGTGAATCACAGATAAGGTCAATTAGCCGAAAGAGGGCCGAAAGTGCCGGAATACTATATATATGTATATGTAAAGGGTGTATTGAAGATGAACGGAATCGGATCATTAATTTCTGAGATATTCCACTTTAAATGTCAAATTTTGTTCGACATTCTCCTTTTGTAAAAAGGACATACACCTCAAATCTCGAATTGAATCGAACATATCGAAATTCCGTAACACTTATTCGTGATTGGTAGATACATTCACAGCGGCAAAATTTGAATTTCACAAGTACACAAGTATCAAGTAAATCAAGTCAAAGGATGAGTTAATTAGTAGAAAATAAAAACTTAGTTAGAAAATGGAAATGAAACAAATTACTCATCAAATGTAAATATCTATATCTTATCGAAACTCCTGTATTTTCCAAGTCGTCTTACAGCTTCAAGACATTTAAAATTTTGCATGTTGCCTACAAGTGGGAAATAGATCAGCTGTGAATATATCAGCAATTTTTAAAAATCCATGTTTACGAAATGATGACGTGTTCAACGTCATACGCGATTACTTCAGGTTCATTTTGGTATAATTATTTTGAATTTAAATATTACATTGACTTTTTATATCCCTATAATTCAACTGCTCTACTCATACAGTAGTTAAAATAAGGTGCGCTCACCGCAAATGTGACTTAAATAAAAAATATCACAACAATTAAGATTAACCAAATCGCGCGCGGTGGCGCGCGACTATGTCTCGTATCTCCAAAACCACCGGTTCGATTTCTTTTTTTTGATCTTCGTCTTTATGTCGCTTATGTAGATCCAATCGAACATGAATATCTCGACAGTGAAACCTCCAGAGATATCCCATTTTTCTATTTTCAGATATTTTAATGTGACCAAAAGTTAGGACAAACGTCTGAATCAACGAACAGTAACTCTAGTTGTCAAATTACACTTAAATATCACATACTAGATACTGAAAGTAAAGAAGTTAAAATCTAGGGAAGATGGTGATAGTTTTCTGAACTTGTATTAGAATTTTAAAAAATTGCATTCAACCACTTTTTACATTAAATTGAGTCTGAAACATTAAACTTGGGGGCCCAATTTTTACGATAAAAATAACCTCCGTCCCACATTTCGTCCTCTGGAGGTCTGATTTTTATTGAAAATTTCTTGCCGCGCAAGCGAAGCTCAATGATTCAATTGCATCTCAGATATAGAATTTCAAAACGAAATCAAGCATGAAATATTCATTCATCAAAACCTTTTAATGATAGTTTTAAATAGTATTTCCACGGTCTCCATTGTGTCAGACAATAAATGGATTACTTTTCGCAGGCTTGAAGTTTCCCCTTCTGTACCATTAAATTAGGTAAAATAAGTGGATAAGTAGTGAAGCAAGAGTGAAGTTATAAATTAGGACATACCTTCGGGCCAGTTTTCAAATACATGATGAGCTATGTCCCCCGCAGAGTCACTTGGACTGAATAGGAACTCTTTTGTCTTACCACTCACAAGGATGAGACGTAAGTTTATCTGAAATCAGATAAGAAAAATAGGAAAATTTAATTTAAGCTCAGCATTATTCTTTTCTTCTTCTTTTCTCCATTTTACGCTCTCTTTTATTCCATTAAATTGTCTCATTTCACCCCGATGTAACGTAAAAACGTGACGAGCGGGTCATTCTCCAATTCACCTTAATAGTTACCCTCAAATGCAGCGAGGGATAGACATGGGTTATGCACTTCGAGTTGGCGTGAGAATGCTACTTATTGCTATTTCGAGATTTTCAGGACGCCTTTGAAAAGTGGAATCTACCGCGGCATTAAAATCCACAATCAAAGTACACGAAGAGAAATTTCCTACCAAAATTCTAGAATGGATACTGGTGAATACTACAGTCCCTCGGGCGTAAACAAATCAGATATTGTTGAGGTCAAATTTCTGGGGATTTCTGAGGAATTCTTACAGAATTTCGGGAAATATTCACATTTATAAAATAATAAAATTTCCTGTGCCAGCACTGGATTTTTGTCCTGACCAGCACTGATCAGCACGCCTTATTTTCTGTGCTAGCACCATTATTTTTCCAATCTCCAGTAAATTCAACGATTATTAAAAACTACAAATTTTTTTTTACGAAACTCGGTCATATTCCAACTCGTGATTGCATTCTCAATTTAATAAGGGTTTCTATTTTTCAAGACAAAAAGATTAAAAATCAGAATTTGACAGAATGTCTTATGAGAAAATCAACATTTCCGTTACTCATCCGTTTGGATGATCAGACGTAAAAAAATGAAAGAATTTCTTGACACTTCGTAAAAAATAATCCATCGTTTGAGAAACAAGTCCCATGATTTATTTATAAAAAGGAAATATTTTTAAAAATATGAATAATTTCCAAAATCCAGTGTAGATAATACTAACTAGACATGAATTTTTTCGAATTATACTCATGCAATTAATTGGATTATTTTTCCCATCCAAATCTTGGCCAATAGGATTGCACCATTCGACGTTATTTTATATAGTCAACACGGTATTTCAGCGGATATTCTTGGAAATTTCACTGGAAATTTTGCATGTTGATATATATAAAAAAAAACAAATGTTGAAGTAACCCTCAATTGTATCTGACAGATTAAATGGCAATTCGTTGAAAATTATGTCTCATGGTGCAATTCTATCGGCCAACATTTGGATGCAAAAAATAATCCCCCGAATACCACTCGAACTTCGAAATTATCTAATATTTCCCTCAAGGTTCCCTACAAACAAATAAGCTCGTCAAGTTTTCCAGAAAAATCACTCGCGCTTCGCGCTCGTGATTTTTAGACTGGAAAACTTGACACGTTCATTTGTTTGCAACGAACCTATCGGGAAATATCCGATAATTTCGGAGCTCTTGTGGTATTATATGCGAAAATTCAACAACTGAAACTGAAAATATTTACTTGAGGATGGAGGTACATTAAAAGTATATGTTTATTTGTCATTATGTTTAGTGCTGGAATACATTTAGAAAATAAATATTTGAGATATGATCCTTGTTATGTAATCGTAGTTTGTAAAGTGGGAAGAAGAATGCAGTTGAGTTGTACCTCATGGTACAGCGCTGATTTTGAGCAAACTTATCCCACTCGGTGATCTTGTATCAAATGAAAACTTTAAATTCACATCAGTCTATTTCGTTGACTTACCCGAAGTTGCTAAATGTAAGAGCAGTCAAACATTTCTCATTGAATCATTAAAAGACTATTTTAAAGGATTGTTTATCATCACACCTCATCATTTCAAATGCATTATTAGAATTTAATGCTGACTTGTATAAAGGACTGATCTTTTTGAAATCAGATCTGTTGTTCCCCTGCATGAATCAGTTTCCACTTTTTCGATTAAATTAAGAGTAGCTTTTAATTGCTCATTGAAATTCAATTCTAATTTAGGTAGAGATGGATTTATATGAAGATTTTCATTCCTTCGTAATTCAAATGAAGCTCCCAAGGAAGTAAATGATTCTAGAAAGAATTCTTCTTTAACGTGAGGAAAAAAGAAATGTCGTTATATAAATTAGAATTGAATTCTCCTAAGCAATGCAAAGGTTCTTCTAAGTTAATTAAAACAGTGTAACATAATTTATATAATACAAATATCATCTCGGGCTGCAAAAAGAGGACTACATGATCCAGTATACAATGATGATATGGTGATCATGTGATCGTCTTGAATCAATTGAAATTTCTTACCCACTAAAATGTTGATTTTGACCTTTATCTTTGTCCAGCATTTCATACCATTTGTCAATATTTTATAACTAACACGGATAATATCATAATGTCGTTTTTCTGTGATATTTTCAAAGAATAATAAAAATAATTTTTCTGTGATATTTGTATTCCATAACAAGATTAATTCGCAGTGCTACAGCGCTAAGCGATCGTAAATGCGCGACAGGCTCGCGTGATTACTCTAGTATATTTGTTTAAAATCAATATAATAATATAGTTACTTTAAGTATCCATATTTTATGCGCAAATCTAGTTATTTTTCGGTTCCCTGTAGAAAATTCGGATTGGATTCTTGATTAGATTAAAGTGGAAATATTTTCTCTTTAATTCTAATTCTCCTAGATTTTTTTTAGAAATATTAGGGGAGGGCCTTGCGGTTCATATGATCTTGCAAAATTGCAAAAATCTTCTACCAAAACGATCTCTTCTTTAAAAATACCTACCCAAAATCTCAAACCGAATCGAATATATCAAAGTTCTGACACACTTTATAGTTAATATTAATAGCACGTATTTCAATGTTGTTTGAAACTAACGGCACGTCGATCATGTTTTGTGTTTAAAAATGCTCCGGCCATTTTCCGCCGAGTTCGAAAAAATACAAAAGTATAAATATTAATTTAAACATGAAATCTAAGTATAAATATAAAATAAAATGGCGAGGGTGAGCGAACTGGTTAAATCACCCGGCTGGACGACGGGGCCGCGAGGCACGGATTTGAATCGGGCTTTAGGGCATTTAGTGCAGTCTAGTGAAGTAAAGTTTTAGGGGATGAAAATTATACCAATCGACAGATTGAAGTTTTATTATGAACATATACAAATGTATATGTATACTTTTATCCAGAAAATTTATAATTAATGGAAAACAATCAAAGTCTTGCCACAACCATGCTTCGAATTCAGACTTTTCCATTCTGTAACATTTAATCGAGGTAAAAAAATAGTACTTTGTAGTTTGTACAATGCTCTATCGAACGGCGTCGGAATGTTACAGCAAAAGATGTATAGTTAATTAAAAATAAATTTAAGACCTGATTTTCGTGTAACTTATGCCAAAGCATCAGCTGATCGTTCCGCTCCGTCAGAAGGCTAATGGGCCAGAGTCACGTGATGCGCGCCATGCGCCAGGGATTTAAACTCCCGCTGTGCTCCATTGTCATTTGAACAATTGGGGAATAACCGTGCGATTACAACAATCATTTGTCACAATATCACAAATGATTTTTTGTATGTATGTATAAATAATGTATTTTTATTTTTTAATAGAAAAATTCCAAACTAAAAAAAAAAGTTTCTTTTCGATGCAATGTGCAATGAATTTTCAATTTCATTTTGAAAAATGTTCGAAATATTTCGAGAAAAAGGATTGTCAAAATACCATCTGTCGGGTCAAAATAACGACATACTTTTACCAAGGTTACTCTTCACCTGATAACCTTCAATAACATGAAGTGCCCCTAATAACATACATGTTTACAATAACAATTGTGGATGTTTACGATAACAATTTCCATCAATATCGAAGCGATATCCTGACGACTTTTATACCTGGCTGTGCTCTGAATAGAATAAATAATATTGGGCGTGGTTGGGTTTCGTGGCACCAACACAGACACCTGGATGATGTCTGGATGTATTTCACAAGGGATGACCGGATTTTTGACAATACAATCAAGACTTAAAAATCACAATAGAATTTTAAAAATAATTTCATATAAATTAGGGCATTCTTCGAATTCAGCCAAATCACAATCAATTGACAACGTTAACATCGTTCAGTTTATCGGAGATAGTTTGTGAACTGCATGTTACTGAATAGTGCGAGCGATTTTTTGCAAAGGAAATCCCAAAAACAAACATCAGGTTAATTATAAAATGACCAATCGACAATAGAGCGCAGCGAGAGTTTGAATCGCTTGATAAAGTAAACATATATATTTGAATATGTTCATAATGAAATTCCAATCTATCGATTGGTATAATTTTCACCCCCCGGATCACCTCCTAAATAAAATCGAAAATGACGAGTATACAGGGTGTCCCAGAATTGCACGTCCAGACTTTAAACTTAAGTTGGGGGTGAAATTTTCGATCGAAAAGTCGCTCAGGACTTTTCGATCAGATTGAGGCCCATTACATCTCTTAATCTAATCGAAAAAGAGAAAAAAACAGCGTTGAAAATTACAGCACTGGAAAAAAAAACCCGGCGATTTAAGTTTCTAAAGCCCCATTGGCCCTGCATGAGATTTTCATTTTTTCTTTTAGCGAAGGAGAAAAAAAATGATCAATCGCTGATGATTTTTTTTTTTTTGGTGTTCATTTTTTTCATTTCCCTCCCCTTTCTCTTACCCACCACCGCCAGTCATCTCTCTGATTCGTCCAACTTCAACCCTGAATAAGTTGAAGAGGGTGCGTCTGATCAAAAAGTCGCTCAGGACTTTTCGATCCGGAATTTCACCCCCAACTTAAGTTTAAAGTCTGGACGTGCAATTCTGGGACACCCTGTATAATGGGAATTCGTAATCTTTCGGAAACCGTCGAACCCCGAAGAATCGTCAAGAAATGTTATTTCCTGATGAAGCTTGGCTGATGGACGCCTTATCAGCCAAGGTTTTCCGTTCTTCTGTTTGCTCACCATCAGGAGAGTTTGTACATAATGTAAAGCTCCTCAGGTATAATATATAATGCAATGGAAAAACCCAACTAGTATACACATGGAATAAATAAATAAATGAGCATAAATTCAGAATTAAAAAAGTGAATTTAATTGCCCAACTTTATTATTTACGTGCTTATGGATTTACATTTGGATTTATTAAGCGATCCTTTCCACTCATACACAAAGAGAAAAATTCTTTACAAATTAGGTATCTGTTCTGTAATTTACCAGTCAAAACAATATTCGACAAAAATTACCGAACAGTTACGCAATTTTTTAGTGAACGTTCAGGAAAAAGTCCAAAACGTTCCCGAAAAAATATGGAACAAACTGTTCCGTAATTTCTGCTGAATACTGTTTCACTGGTAGATTACGGAACAGGCACGTAATTTGTACATAATTTTTCTCTCCGTGTACTGTCTCAACACTTGCAAACTATTCTTTTACGGAACTCTACATGACAGAATAATTTCTAATTATCTGTGAAACATCACTTATTGAATTTCTGAGGTTCCATTCTACATCAGTTAATAAACTCGAAACCGCAGGAGATTTTGTGACGGTTCGTATTCCCAATAGACAGCTATGTAATATTCTGAGATTAAAATCGACCATGAAAACTTGATGTCATTAAATTCTCCTATAAACTCACTATTCCCGCTATAATTCTCAACGCAGATTACATGGTTACTCTAAAATTTGCATTCTAATGATTACAGGGCGCTTAATCACCGGGTTGTAATTGGCAATCGAGAAATAACGCAATGAATAGGCTCCAAAAACTTTCCCTTCTTTCGTTCTCTCGAAAAGTCTCATCAATTGAAACGCAAAATGCGCTCATCGATTCCATTCGAATTTGCACACCAGACGTTATGATGTCGGGTATTTTCTCTGCCATTCTGAAATTTATCGATTCAAGCTTAAAGGTTCACCTCATAGTGGCTATAATTAACGGTAATCGGGCATGTTGAGGGGGTTAGAAATCAATGTAGCGAATGTAGAGAAGACTTATATTTGACAGATTTGTCGATTCTCTAATTTCAATTGCAAATTATTTAGGATGTTATGTAACGCGAAAAAAACGATGTTTCTTATATCGTGTCTGTGTGTATGTGCTGGGAACTTTGCAATTTGAAAAATTATATTTGAGAAAATTGTAGAAAAATGCGGTTAAAAATGTAGTTCAAAATCTGAGTTTTCAACTTATGATAGTTATCATTAATTTTTACTTTGATTTGTAGTTCCTCAGAAATAGCGACTTTTGTAAATTTTGTCTTTTCTCAATACTTCAAAAACTACTGCAAGGATTTCAATTTTTTTTCCAAAATACTTGTCTCTTGGAAGCACCATACACAGACACGAAATTATGTACACCCATTGGTAGAAAAATCGTGAGACATTACCATTTTTCTGTTTTTTTACATTTTTGTATTTATATTTTTATTTTCAGTATTCTATACTCAATACTTTAATGAAAAATTGGGATAACAGATTGAAATTCGGTACGATCATAGCTTTTATAATATGAAAGTATCGGACATCGGTTGGGCGAAATCCGTTGGGTGGTTGTTATAAAATTTATTGTTTCGTTGAAGTTGATGTTACCAATAGATTAAATATTTGTTTCTAAGCCCTCTGGCGAATGTCAGTACCAAATCTAACTCACATCGCGGATATCTACCTTTTCATATTTGAAATCGAATTGATACGGATCATACTACCAATGGAATCGGTAGAAATGAAGGAAAAAAAAATAAGAAGGGGTAAAGTATGGGTCATATCACTTCTGTCGAATGGTGTCGGTCGCCTACTTGTTTTTATTTTTTTTCACTTTTTCCTTAAAGTAGTAGTAGCTATCCTTTCAGTAAAATCAAAAATTATCGAAAATTACACAAAATGTTCATAAAACCCCATTACAGTTACAATTGTAATGTTTTCCTATATGTAAGTGTCGTTTCCGTTGAAAAAAAAGTTGAAAAAGCAGAATTTACCACAGAGTCTTATGGGAAAATGGAAATTTTCATTGTTGTTAAACATTGAAATCTGAATTAACAAAATCAAAGAACTTTTTAACACTTCATAAAAGATGCTTCACCGCTTGGAAAACAAATTCTATTATTTGCATATAAGAAGAAAATGTTTTAAAAAAATCAATACTTTTCGAAATTTAATTTAGATAATACTCGCTACGTATGTATTTTTTATAATTTTTCTCATGCAGTTCGGCGAATAATTTGCTAACTCAAAATAGTAGAGCTACTTTAATTTGAGACCATTTAAATTCTACTTCATCAATTGATTTTACTTTACAAGAATTGGCCTTTCCACTCGATGGGGTTTTTGGGTTTTAGACTGTCTAGGCTTAGGAATGAAAAAAATCTGGTTGAGCGCCCAAAAAGTACTAGACAGAGCGGAAAAACACTTTGTGGAAAAAAAATATACGTCAAATAAGTATAATAATATACTTACGTTAAGTATATTTTTTATTTAATCTTAGAATGTTCTATTTTCCACGTCAATATTAAGGACCAGTTAGAGAGAGGGCGGTCGCCGCAAAATCCCTGCATGAGAGCAAGGAAAATTGCGTTGACGAGAAAAAAACAAGCGCTTTAGAAAGCAAAAAATACTATGGCATCCGCGTCGATCTAATCACCGCAACATATTCCCCCCGATAGGAATTCCCGGGAAAAGGCCATTCCGAACAAATTTTCGGTAATGGTCAATAACAAACGTCAATGTTTTAAAACATAAAAAGATGAGTATCGAATTCCATTAAAATCTCTGTTCTCTTCGTATCGATTACTCGCAACTGTCCTTCTACATACAATGCACTATGTATTTCGTGACAATTTCATACATCAATATGTACAGCACAGCTCTAAAAAGCAAAGAGTGAGTCCGAAAGTGGCTGTCCATTTTTTTTTTCAAACGAAAATCAGGGGGAGGCAATGGCGAATTAGGGTGCATGGAGAGAACAGTAGCAGAAAAATTACGGTGCCGGGCACTAGAATCGAGGTGCAAAATGCTAGAATACGGTACCGTATTTTATTAAAAGTTCCTTCAATATTATAAATTTTGTAATTAATGATATGTGCCTCCGTAAAACCAGACACTAGACAGTAATATAAAATTTGAAGGTCTATTATTTTTTATGTGAGTTTAAATCAAAAACTTCTAGAAATCCTTTAAAAAATTTTATTGAGATCAATTTATTGTATTGTTCCTTCCTTCATTTTTTACTGTACCGCACAGTAATTTCTCGATAACTCAATGTGATTGGTTCACGATGAGCGCCCAATATATATGATTACTAGCTGACCCGGCAAACGTTGTTTTGCCATATAAATAATTTCCTAGTAATTTCTAGTGTAGACAAAAAATAGCTTACTTATTCGTGCAAAATACACTCAAAATTGATAATTTAATTATTATTGATAAAATAGAAATGATTTAAAGTTAATATGAGAGTTACACTGAGATAGCAAAATAATAATTGTCAACGTTACTACTACACTTGATGCATAAATAATAATGATGGCCGACAACTGTGTAGGGAGTGAGAAAGAAAAGACCGGCTTCGTTCTCATCCCTACTCCGTGCTGTTTACTGGGTCAGAAGTGACACCTGTAGACATCTGGCGGGGATCACTAATTAAAAAAGGATTGATCAGTTTTCGACCGCAGAGGAAAAATGATTAAATTACTAAAATGGCTATTAAAAAATAAGGGTTGATCGTAGAAGGGTGAAAATTGAGGATTGTATGTATTTTTGTATGTTGTATCATAAAAAAATAGAAATTAAAAATTTTGTCTAAAAAATAAAAAAAAAATTTAGGGGTGGACTATCCCTAACATTTAGGGGGATGAAAAATAGATGTTGGCCAATTCTCATAGATACCGGATAAACACAAAAAAAATCATCAAAATCGGTCAAGCCGTTTCGGAGGAGTATGGCAACAAAAACTGTGACACGAGAATTTTATATATTAGATTGCCGACGTTGGACTCCGTCATGAGATCTGTTGCCTCAGCCATTGGGTATCCATCTTCTCGTCGCTCATCACACTTTGAATGTATACAAGGTCGATATAGAAGTTTTCTTCAGGCAATAAAGAAATTTAACCCGATGACACAATGATTTTTGTCAGGCCTACAGTTTGCTCGAAGATTGTAAGGCAGCAAGTAATTGTCATCGGAATCACACTATAAAAATTCTCAGATTTTGATCTCCGTGTGGAACTTGGAGATTGAGTATGCTTCGGCTTCTTTTTCTCTCAATTTTCTTCCACATTCGACCGTTGATGTAATACTGCTGCAGTCGTCCTGGGAGCACGATTCTCTAAACGGTACATTCGCACCGCGTGTCGAATAAAACGTACAGTATGAAAGACGCTGGAGAAAATAAAAAGAAAACATTGGTATGGGTTGAAAAGCGTGTATATACCTGTCACGTTATTCCCCCGATGCCGGTAGTATAACTTACGTTGTGACTTTTAACGTTGCCAAGTCATAAAGCGCTCTACGGCTCTTCACATAAATACATAATGTTAAACGTGTCTATACAGATGGTTTTGAGGAAAAAGTTATTGTGGAATAGACTCGACACGGACTAGTGCCATATGCATACCGACGGTAGGTAAAGCAGTGGTGCTAGTGTATTCTGATGATTAGGAAACTTGTGTAATTGGGTTTCCGTTACGGTATTGAACGCAAACCAAGCGCATTTTATGAGTTTTCGAGAGCACCGTTGAATCCACTGGGCTATTTATGTTGATATGCCTGATTAAACATGGTATTTCGTGTTGGAGAAAATTGTGGAATCCTTTTGATGGTAAAATTTCGATTAATACTGGTGATACCTTTCAATTAATTTAGAATTGTTTCATTATAATTTTACTAAATCCGTGATGAGGAATCGAGCGGTTCATTTTGCAGTTCGACAACTTTTTGAGATTTGATGGATGTATTGTTAGGGGGTTGTTAATTAATCTGTTCCAGTGGATATGATATTAACGGAGCATACACGCGCTGAAAAATCAAATAAATATTGCTTTAAAAAATAGGTAAAATTTATCTTCTGAAACGTAACGGGGAAGCGAAGTAGTAATTCGATATAAAGTGCACGCCAGAATTGAAATTCTACGAATTTATGAGATTTTACCGTTATGTTCCAGAATTTTTCTTAAACAAACGGGAAAATTTACTTTTTTTAAGGAACTATCAACTGAAAATGGGAAAATGAAAAGATGAAAAATATATAGGGTGTTCCATTTGAAACAATCCACCTAAATATCTCCCTAAGGGGGTAAAGAAATGTTTTGAGACATTAGTTGCACGTTGTCAAGAGGGATATTTGATGCATGTATTTTTTTCAGCTTTCAAGGTAATGCTTGCAAGCTGCAAGCATAGAGAGCTTTTTAAAAAATGGCAATCGCATCCCCCCCTCCGCAAAATTGTTCGCCTTGATTGTTGCTTTCAGATACCTCATTATTCCTATCAATTCCTGTTTTTTTGCTCAGAAAACGCGAAGAAAATGAGTTCTGGCATCAAAATGAACCAGTGACCCAGGATGCACCACGTGGAGGTAAAGTCTGCTGACATCCCTTGCGTTAAAAAAAGGAGAAAAGATAACACAAGCATGTCTGCAGGTTCATGTCCTCATGAATTCATGAGTTGTTCAATGTTGCTCTTATTGACTTGCAACATGCGCGTCCCATTTTGACCGCGTCTCCTGTAAAAAACCTTTGCAATAGATCGAACTAACGAAAAGAGTTAACTAGCTGTACTACAAGGTTTCAAGACATGAATAATGAAAAGCGGACTTTCGAGTGAGGTATTACTCAAATAGTCGTTATATGAGTCCCTCCGAACCAGCCCCCTGACACTCAGCCAAACTACTGTCTCCGCTAATGAAGCCATCGAGGTGGCGCTACACGACTTAACGGTAGGCCGCGCCATTACAGCATCGTTCAAACAGCGATGTTGTTTCTCGGAGTCATTCACGATAATTATGGGCAAGGCAATAATGGCAAGATATTATTTTCTGTATGATAATTTATTGATAAATACATCGTTGAATTGTCATGTTTTTGATAGTTTCGCCATTTTTTTCTTTTGTTGATTGTTTTTTTCTGCTCCGCGTTTGATCGTACGCAGAATTCCCGCATGCGTTCAGAGATGAATAAATGAATTATTTGATAATTTAGAGCCCGAAGTGCACCCACTGACAGCACAGACATTAGGCATCGTGAAAGTCAATCAAAATTGCCCTCAACAACTCAACATCATCACTTTTTCACTACATCAAACACAAATATTCAATCCACCTCGATTGACTGAAAACAATCTGACGTCCTGTCAATTTTTTCGGGAGTTCAATAATTCTGCTCAACAACAGACCAATCAAATAAATGAGTAAAGAGATTCATGCGATTGAAGGTATTACAACTATTAGTATTAGGGACACCACATATACCACGCATTAATTGAGGTTATGTTTTTTCAAAATTCAATGGCGCGCTACCGTTACGACGTGCAGCGCTGCAGGTGGCAGCTTCAATAAGAGGGACATATTATTACACGTGATTAGGGCGAGTGTCAGGGGGCTGCTCCGAACACAATTGTTCCGTCTTATGAGAAAACGATTCTTACGATGTTCTTAAGGTATTTTGTGTGTAACGGGCGAGGGGGGGAGGAGAAGTTCTATTGTGACGAAGTACTGATGTAGCCAAGAACTAGCGCACGAAATTTTACAATTTTCAAATAATTATATGAGGTTGTAGACCTTTTAAAGAATTGTCAACTTTACAAAACTTTATAAATTTGCAAATTCAAAATCCCCTTTCCATTCAATAAAATCTCCTCGCTAACACGATCTCCATTTGCAATCCTGCACCTCCACTTGCGATTACATAATATTTACAACTACCGTGTGGATACACCTCTTACAGGATCTCTCTTCAACCCCCCGCCTCCACTAATAATCCCTACCCACCCACCTGCGGCCATTTTTGAGGGCATAATATAGATGATGCTAGCGTACGTACACCCTTGTCAGTGTGTGCCCCACTAACTTACACTCTTCTAAAACTTCAAAACTTTGTTGGTATTTCAATAGTTTTTTTTTGAGTTCATCAATGTGAAAATCTTCTAAAACCACGAAAAAATTGCATTTATTATAGAAAAGATTTGTTCTAAAATATAATTTTGTAAATAATCCTTAATTAAGGAAAATAGAATTAATTGTTCACGGAGAGAGATTCAGTAAAAATGACTGAAGTCGCAGTTCGCTTACCGATTACGAAATCGACTGGGATGTTTTACGTGACAGTATCGTAATTTATCCCATAGGTGCGTGAAATTGAGTATTGACGCATGTATAGAAAGTGGCAGGTTTCACACATGTGAAACCCTCCTACACATCTCGATAATTCCTCAGCTAACCCCCTGGACATGCGCAAATTTACGAGTCGATGCGCAGATCGATGCGCAAACGGTGGTTGCAATATCATCGTGGGATTTTACAAATCGATTGCGCATCGACTCATAACATCGCTCAGTCCGTTGTCGTTATCGACATAACCTGCAATATCCTCACATTTAATTTATTTGTTCAACAAAAATAGTTAAACTAAGGGAATAAAGAAATCATACCGGATAGTGACGAGGAGGTGGATCTCTATCCTTTCGAATTTCATTTATCTATTTGTTTTTTAAAATTGTTCCCACCGGATAAAATTGAAAAAATTTATTTTTAATAGACTTCCCCATTTTCAAATTTTGAAACTTCACGTGAATCGTTTAAATTTTTGTTCATTTCTTATTTCAATTTGAATTTTGTTGTTTAGTTTTTCAATAGGGGGGCCTAATCCTCCACTCCCTCCCTCCCGAGGGGCTGCGCCCCTCTGGGTCCCCTCCCGCCTCTCTTTGACTGCCATTCTACGCATACAAACGCACTTATGCTTCCCGCACTTGTTGTGTAATTAACTATTTTCAAAGACGATTCAGATAACAATTACGGAAGGTTCGGGAAAAATTCCGTGATTACTTCGTAACATTTCCTTGAATTGCCCTTCATTCCGACGTTAAGGGGTTATTCTCATGTGAACGCCTATATTTTACCACTTTTTCGGAATTTTTTTTTTATGCGACAACAAACTTCAATCATGTTGATTTTTCAATATATTTTTATTTGTATTTTGAAATATCCGAAAAAAAATTTTTTTTCGTTTTTTACATTTTTAACATATATTTTTTTAAAGTCAAAGTAGTCCCCAACAAAAAAAGGTAGTTCACTGGTCAAGGTGATAACGGCTGTTCATGTTGTCTGACATAAAAAAATCGAATGGATTATTATTCAGTAGATCTGTGGCTATCGTCCCTACCAAATATAATCAATTTCATTGAAAACAAAAAAAAATATCGAACTTCAAAAAAAAAATCACGAAAATCTCCTTCTTTTTCGTTACAAATCGTTTAAAAAAAATATGAAGATATTGTCGAAAATAAACAATTGTGGTAGGGACGATAACTATAAATGAGTAGAAGAACATATGTAAATTTTAAAGCAATCGGTTGAATACTTTTTCTTGTAGGACCTTGACCGTTTCAGAAAATGATGATTCGAGAAAAACGCGTTTAAAGTTGAAAGCCTGGTAGACAATCGCTTACGACACGTCGGCGACTATGAGCTGTAACTTATCAAATACTATGAATTTCGGTCTGAATTTTTCACAGCATGTTTTCAATAGGTTTTACTGTCAAAATATAAAAAAAAAAAAATCGATTTTTTGAAGTGCTCACATGAGAATAACCCCTTAAGGAAAAGGTACATAATTTTTACCAGTAAAATATCCCATTAATTTTGATTGACAATAATAATTTTATAAAAATGTAAGTCTGTCCTAAGTGGCCCTTTTAAATAAATTGTTCATATCACTAGTAATGTTAATTTGTTGCGTCACAGTTAGGTAAACAACTCTTCCGTATCATCATTCACCGAAAGTCACGAAACTTTTATTATTCAGTGAAAAGAGTAGTGATAATTTATGAGGAGAAACAAGCAGAGGAAAAAGAAATATAAGGCAATAACGAATTGGTATGGCAGACAGGCTGAGGATTGAGGAGGTATTTCCTTCCTCCTGAAGGTTCATCGCTGGTTAATGTAGCAACGGTGACATACAGATGTTAATCAATCACAAGTGAGGGTGTTGGTGGATAATCTTTGAAATGTCAAGAGGAAAGAAAAATGTGGGTCGTGTATAAGGTTCGGTAAGTTGGTCGACTAATCACCATGAGTGATACAACTTTTTCTTCCACCGAAGGCTTCCTCCTTCTTTCTACCCAACGGGGTTTCAGGCCCAAGGCGTCACTTATAATGTCATATACTATAAATGGTACAACGCGCCAACTTGTTCCAGATTTTCTGGGTCAAATGAGCATTATTGAATAAAGTAGTGGGAGATATGGTGTAACTTTGGGTTCGGCAACTGATTAGAGTCAGTCAATGTCATTATCGTTTGGCTTTGCACAACAGACTAGGGTCATAATGCATCAGTTTTGTCATGGTGATGACTACACAGATATCTATCCCTGACTCGATAATCGATATGGGCTTCGATGATTGAGATGAGACAAAACTTGGAGGGAGGCCTTGGAGTAATAATTTGCGGGTGTATGTGCATCAGTGAGTTTCAGTGGCGTTATCGATGATATTCAGAACAATAACGCCTGTCAGTATTAACGCTGGGACCTGTGACACAGACTTTCCTAATGTAGGTCTTTTGTCAATGGGCTCATTTCTGAGGAGAGAAAACTGGGACATGGTTTTTGACGAGTACTACTTCCCTGAGACTTCCGACAAAAGTTTTGGAATGAGGAAGAAGAGGATTATTCGAATGGAACAGGTACATCTCCAAATTCTAGGAATATTGTTACAAGTCTTTTGTTGTAGCAATGGAGTTTTCTGTGGATTGAGCACGAGTTCTCTGTTCCTGATAACTCATTCGATTTTTCGATGTAAACGACTTCGAGGAGTAAGGCTAATGAAATTTAGAAATATTTGATCTTAGTAAAAAGATTTTATAGATTGACACTTCATAATCATCGTGTATTACTTTTGGACAATCAATTTTTAGAGGATATTAGATAGAGTTTGGTTACTTGATGATCACGTTCAGACCAACAATGTTTAGTTCATTCCCTAATTTTTATCTGAATCATTTGTAAAAAAATAGAAAATACTACAACGTATCTTTGTTATTTATGTATAGGATTTTCCTCTGAAGGTCGTTTTGATGAGGTTTTCTCGTCGAAAGTAGTTTTTTTTCGGAATCATTCAGACATAAACCCGCATAAACACGTTCCAATTCTATAGATACTATTGAAATGATCGGTTAGTTCATAAAAAATAAGCCCGCATGAAAAAGATGTTATGTGTAATTTTGGAGATATAAATTAGGTTTAAAATTAAAGTATAAATTCCACTCAAAATTAGATAAATGTTAACGTTTTTTGAATTAGCCAATTACGATATTTTTTCCGAATGCTGCTTCCTTCACTCTGGTTAATGACTGTGAGAAAAAAAACTTGTATACGTAGAATACGATGTTATTGCTTCTCAATGGAGGCATTAAAATCGTCTGAACTTTCGATTCTGGAATTGTATT
Organism: Diachasmimorpha longicaudata; assembly: GCF_034640455.1. Classification (NCBI taxonomy): domain Eukaryota; kingdom Metazoa; phylum Arthropoda; class Insecta; order Hymenoptera; family Braconidae; genus Diachasmimorpha; species Diachasmimorpha longicaudata. The sequence continues at coordinate 1,983,266 of NC_087225.1, read as the reverse complement.
TGAAAATGACATAAAATGTTTTGAAATGTAAGAATACACAATTTGTAGACCATGTGGGGATGATCATTTTTTTATAAACTAAATGAATAAGTGACGGAGTCAATTGTAATAAACACTAAATTTTGCGAAAACCACATTACTAGAGGATCTTGATTAACCGAATTTCGAGATTCGATTGTTTTTCAATCGATTTATGAAAATAATCGATGTTTGTACACGTCATATCCGGTTGAACCCCTAGAGTACTCTTTATGCTAGTCCTTATCTATCCTATATAAAAAGTGACATTGGTCACTAATCGAACGTCGTGGATTTCACGGCGATAATCGATCATTCGACAATCGATAATCGATTAGTGGAAAACTAAGGGCAAAATTAAAAATAAAATCACATTGTTACATTGTATATGAGTAGACTGATATATAGTAAAAATAAGGTAATTAGTGGATGGTCGTTGAGGGCTGGACGGTTACCAATTGGCGGTTAGCACATTGTTCTCATGAAGTATGTCATAATCAAGAACTTCAAACTGTATCGATGGGTCTATGCTGTTCACAGTGCAGTTAAAGTAGCTCTACCCGCTAATTGCTACTTTACGGACGAGATTCTCTAGTTTTGAACATTTTTAGTTTGCAAATTTTTACAAGTAATTTCATGAGTAAAATTCCAAAGAATTCATATATAATCAGGTCTATTTGAATTGCATTAAAAAAAATATTGATATTTTTCTAAACATTTCCTTTTTATAACCAAATAATATAATGTGTTTCCCAAACGGTGAATTATCTCTCATGAAGTGTCAAAAAACATTTTGTGTTTGTACGGCTAATGATCACAAATTCAGATTTCAATCTGTGATTTTAACAGAGATGTTAATTTTTCCATACAACACTCTGTTAAGTTGTAATTTTTTACTTTATTCTGAAAAACAGAAACGATAATTAAATATACCGTTTTTAAGTTGTATTATTATTCAATGGCTCACCAATGGTTCCATCACCCTCAAAGAATTGTCCTACTTTCTCAGTAATTTTTTGCAAAATATTATAAAACACTGAATAATGACAAAACCTGCAAAACTGCATATTTTTTAATGTCTACCATGGATTCATGGTTTCATTTATAAAAATTTATAAAAAACATTAAAAAAAAGAGGAAGGCACTAATTCGTTAATCTCTATAATCAGCAATTATGCAAATGATAGAAATAATCGGTTCCAATAAAATCTTTACTCATCTAAAATTCAGATGATTGTTAATTATATTCAAAAGTTGCTTAATGATGGAAGAATATCTACAATGAATTAAGTTTCTAGTAAGAAGTCCTCGGTGAGAAAAATAATTTTGGTTCGTTCTCCTGCTTTAATGCACTTAAGAACTGTAATAAATAAATATTTCCCTGACAATTCAAAAAACCCTCATCTCCAGTTGAACGTCGTTGAAACCCCGACCCATTACGTTAATGAATACACGTGGCCGCGCTCAAATGTTTACATTACCCAGGCAACGTATCCCTTAGCAGTAGCTTAGTTATATTATTTTAGGACCTAACTATGTCCACATCTCCAAGACAACTTGACGATGGTATCTTAGTCATAATACAATATTTGTGTTTTGAGCTCATTAAATAAACTCACCACTTGCAAAAATCGTGTCTCAACAACACACCAGGATTTTTCATTACATGAATCGTGGCTTCAGTTTCGGCAAATCAAGAAACAAGAGGGCTATCCTTGAGAATATACAAGAGTATATTCAACAACCAACAACAATGGGAAACAATGTGTCCCATTTGAAACAATCCACCTAAATATCTCTTAACGGGGGCAAGTGTCAGGAAACATTGTGAGTCATTAGTTGTAGGATTTCGAGGGGGATATTTGATGCAAGCATTTTTTTTAGCTTTCAAGGTCATGCTTGCTAGCTGCCACCATAGGGAGCTTTTTATAAAATGGCATTTTTCACTCCAATGAAAATTGTTCCCCTTGACGATTGCTTTTCAGATACCTCATCATTCATGTCAATTCCTACGTTTCGACTCAGAGAATACAACGAAAGTGAGTGATAACAAACTACTAATTGTTAACGTTGATGCGCGAAAAGAACCTTCGGATAAAAATTAGACCTCTAGAGGGCGAAAAGTTGGAAGAAATGACAATCAATCACATTTTAGTTTAAGTTTTGTTGGAAAATTTAGACTTAAAAGGCTAATCTCTTTCTTCGACAAAACTAACTTTCGTTTTTGTTTCACCCCCTGGAGGTCTAATTTTTACCTAAAATTTATTTCCGTGTAATAATAATTATTATTACTATTATTATTTAAACTTATTGTGATTTTTATTATTGTCATTTCACTCTTGGTTGAACCTCACTGGCCAAGGCTCGGGTTACTGATGCTTGGCTGAGCCTTGGGCCCGATCCGCCAGCCAAATCCAAAGAGTCGAGTAACATTACGTTAAACCACTGAAACTTACTTTTACTTCGAGAAATACTCAATTGTTTTTCATTTCGACTCTCAATTATCTTTTATTATATCAACCAAAAGGAATAGCACTATTATATGATATCTTGATCAAAGAATAAGAATAAATAATATTGTGCAGTATTCATTAAAGACTTAATTAAAAATCAGTCAATTTCTTTTTCTTTAACAAAAAATTGGATTATACAAGTAGCTCTATGTCAAGCAAACATTAAGGAGTTGTTAAGAAATCTATTAAGCCGTTAAAAACCTGTAATATATTAACCAGAAAGATCTGAAAAATCAGAACCTGAAATATATTGGCTTGTTGTAAAATATATACGGTGATTAAGCACAAGATGAAATTTACGCTAGAGCGGAAAATCATTCCGCAATTAACATCCTAACAATCATTTTGAATATGTCGAGTGGTATCAATTTGACTGCTTGAGTGCACTACAAATTTCGGGCATTACAAATGGATTTAATCAAAAAACTATTCTAGTTTTTTAATGAATCAATCGATTCCTGGAGACCGCCAGCTTTCAATCCAAAATCGATTAGTATAAAACGGCAAATATGACGTACTAATGTTTTAATGAACGTTTATTACGTTTATTTCGCGAATCGAATCGAAAATATCCCAATTCTGTCACACCAGTTCCTCACCGGTTGATATTTTTGGCGGGAAATTCGAAGTTGGTAGGAACTAACGGCGCATGCCGGCGCGCCAATCGCACTCTAATTTTCAAAAATCGATAAAAGAAAATCGATTCATCGAGCAGCCCGCCAAATCTCGAAGGATAATATTGCACATTCTCCTTCCCTCATTATTGCGATGAATAGTGATGAATGTCGCAAGAGATTGATCCTGGTTTCAATGAACATGAAAAATTTTGCCTGCGATTTCTTTCCCATTTTGCTATTTTTTAAATGTGAAAAACTAAGATGCAATAGATGACAGCGAAATCATTGGAACAGGAAACACTATTTCGAAGTTGGAGATTGACTCAACGTGAAAAAACTTCGAGCGAATCGAGGCCGAGACAATCTCTAAATCGTTTTTTAACATTATTTATTTATAGTGATGAAACCTACACTGGAAGTGATTTAAACTGTCATTATGGTACACCTACATTTATTTTGTTTTTCCTGCGAAACATAATGTGCTATATTTGTATTTCACAGTTTTTAAATATCAACAAATTTCTGTGAACCTATGGTGTTGAGAGTGCTTGCTATGTGTGGACAAAAATGAATCACGTGTCTATAACTGCTTTCAGTCCATCTCAGTATGTTATATTTTTATAGTTTTTCTCCAAACGGTACCGAAATGTTTAGAATGGTTTTGCTAAATAGAACCAGAGAAGAAACAGAAGGAATTAATGAACAAGGGCCTTTTGTCAAATGGGTCTAGAGGGTGAAATCTTTGGTTACTAAGAGTCAGTTGATCTGGAGAGATCATACCAGAAAGATATACCTTCTGCGTGCGATAATAAATAATTAAAGTTGATAGTTAAATCGTTTTTATATTATTGAGACAATCCCTATCCATAATCCAATATATGGTTATATGCGCCGTCGATTTTTTTTGTCGACTAAGATCTGGTGCAGTTCGTTTTCCCCAGTTTGTAACAAAGATCTGACCGTTGTTGATTGTATTTTGGAGAGTGCCATCGAATGGGGTCTACGTCTTGAACTTCAGTTCCACATGTGCAGCTTAGATCACCAATTATCCCGACTGTTCTCTTCACAGCTATTGTCTTCTGTCTCTCGTAGCATCATTGACAAGTAAAAGCAACTCTAATTGTGCAAAAGTTCCGATTCTTCCGATAAAATGTATTAAATAGGAAATTAATAACTTTCACTATTCAATTAAATGTCACCATCTTTATTCCGAGTTGGTCATATGCAATTTTTAGGAAAAATCACCTTGAAAGACTACTGGCTTGAAATCCCGTGTGCTTTCCTCGAGAGACAGTTTGAGAGTGCCTCCGCCCTCGGTTCATCCAGGGTGAGAGGTCCGACACAAAGACAAGGCCCTTTTGTCCTTTGGGTTATCCACATGTGTTGGGCTGTTTCGGTCATAAACGACCGAAATGTGTTTCCGCACTTCCCGGAGACGTTTACAATGGGTCGCTCGATTGGGTTCCAATTTCAACAATATTCCCCACAATCTCAAAAAAATATAGGTGTAGAACCCTGCTAAATATGATACTATTACAAGTACTTGAACCATTTATTTTACCCTGTTCGTCATTAAATTTTGCATGAATTCAATGAATTTTAAATAAAACAGAACTGAAGTGGTGCTCTAATTAGACAATGCTGATATAGCAACATTGTTAACTGGTAATCATGTGAGAAATGTTATTATTAGAGTTTACATTTCAACCTATTTATAAAAAATTAATTTACAGTCGGACTGAATTTGTATTTCTTTTATTCTCATGTTTTCATTTGAGATTGGAAAACATTTTTATGGCTGAAAATTCTAAGAATTTTGGAGTATGATGTGTATGCTCTGTTTTGATGGGTCTAAACAGAGGTGAGTGGGACCATTGTTAAGGTGAGTCATCCGGTCCAGGGTGTTGCAGCCCTTTAGTCTTATTAGTTAGTTCCTCTAAGGAAGCGAATCAAAGCGGTTGTGCCTTTTGAGCGTATGAAATAAAAGAGAGTAAATAACATTCACAGGTTTAGAATCATTATAACTATCCCATTTCCAAAAGTTATTATAACACAATTAAAAAAAATTTTTTTTACGAATTTCCCATTTACTTGAGAGACGCATTTGTTCCCTCAATACCATATTTTTCGAGTCCAGTCATCGCCAGGTAATCTTCATTAAGTTCAAATTATGTCAGTTGTATCATGCTAGGAAATGACTGAGGGAATTATAGAACTTGAGTGAGCTGCTTCAATAATTATGAACAATAAAAAATACATCGAAATTCTTCCCGCTACAAAATGATACAGAAAAAAATGAAGAATCGTTACTGGAAGTTATTCAAGATTTTACTCGTCCTTCGGAGTAATATTACATAATTCAAACGTAATTAGAATGAACACTCTTTCCAAGTACATCAATATTTCGTTAAAAGGTAAATATATATTTGCCTATAAAACACATATTATCGTACTGATTAAATTATGAAATAATTTCATTGAATAATTGATTTGATTTTAATTTAATTCAATTGTGTATATTTATTTATTTACTAGCTGACCCGGCAAACGTTGTTTTGCCATATAAATAATTTCCTAGTAATTTCGTTCTCATCCCTACTCCGTGCTGTTTACTGGATCAGAAGTGACACCTGTAGACATCTGGCGGGGATAACTAATTAAATGACGATTGATCAGTTTTCGACTGGAGAGGAAAAATGATTAAATTACTAAAATGGCTATTAAAAAATAAGGGTTGATCGTAGAAGGGTGAAAATTGAGGATTGTATGTATTTTTGTATGTTGTATCATAAAAAAATAGAAATTAAAAATTTTGTCTAAAAAATAAAAAATAAAAATTTAGGGGTGGACTACCCCTAACATTTAGGGGGATGAAAAATAGATGTTGGCCGATTCTCACATATAATACCACAAGTGCTTCAAAATTATCGAATATTTCCCGATAGATTCGTTGCAAATCACTCGTGCTTCGCACTCGTGATTTTTTAGCCTGAAAAACTTGACTCCTTCATTTGTATGCAGGGAACCTAGAGGGAAATATTCTATAATTTTGAATCTCGAGTGGTATTCAGGGGATTATTTTTCCTAACCAAATTTCGGCCAAGGGAATTGTGCCATGACATGAAAAGAGGTTTATTTGGTTAAGTTGTCGTTTGTTTATCAAAATTATCAAAAAATTATCGCATATAATACCACAAGAGCTCCGAAATTATCGGATATTTCCCGATAGGTTCGTTGCAAACAAATGAACGTGTCAAGTTTTCCAGAAAAATCACTCGCGCTTCGCGCTCGTGATTTTTAGACTGGAAAACTTGACAAGCTTATTTGTTTGTAGGGAACCTTGAGGGAAATATCAGATAATTTCGAAGTTCGAGTGGTATTCGGGGGATTATTTTTTCCATCCAAATGTTGGCCGATAGAATTGCACCATGAGACATAATTTTCAAGGAATTGCCATTTAATCTTTCAGATACAATTGAGGGTTACTTCAACATTTGTTTTTTTTTATATATATCAACATGCAAAATTTCCAGTGAAATTTCCAAGAATATCCGCTGAAATACCGTGTTGACTATACAAAATAACGTCGAATGGTGCAATCCTATTGGCCAAGATTTGGATGGGAAAAATAATCGCTGAAATTCGAGGTAGGCTATACAAAATATCAACAAATGGTGCAATTCTATTGGCTGAAATTTGGGTGGGAAAAATAATCATAGATACCGGATAAGCACGAAAAATTTCATCAAAATCGGTCAAGCCGTTTCGGAGGAGTATGGCAACAAAAACTGTGACACGAGAATTTTATATATTAGATTCCATATATACCCTACCCCGGTTTTGACATTACTTTTGCGGTATTATGGGCCGACTTCCTCTCCAACTGTGTCGCATTCACCCCAGGAGCTGTACGCCACGTACCGACTCTCCAGGTGACCAAGGAAAACCATGGAAAAGCTTGGTTGGCAGGCTGTCCATAACCCAAGCTTCATCGGGACAATAATATTTTTTGGTGTCTAGGCTTCCGGTCGACGGTTTCCGAAAGATTGAAAATTGTAATGCCCTAATAAGCTGAACTCAAACGCGCATCACGAGTCCCCCGTCTGGTCGGGCGATTTAAAAAATCCGGACACCGCTGTCCGTCCATTCAATTGTTTATCTTCTAATGTTATTTTAAAGCTGAGGCTAAGCTGGACGAAGTAGATCCATAACGAAAAATGTTACACTGTTTTTGTTCCTGAATGGAAACATGGCAACCGGTTTTTTTTTCGATTTTCTAATTTTCATTGGAAATGCTCACACATGTGAAGTACTTTTCAAAAATCAGGTTGTAAAGATTGCATGTATGTGGGTATACATGTGCACAAATGTGGTTATTTTTTCAACTGGTCTTAATACTCGAGAACTATGGGCGCAGATAAAATGAAATGAAATTTTAGCAGTCGCAATTGGTGGTTCCATTGCTGAAGCTTTGAAACTACATTGAACTTCATTCGCCGAGCAGTTCGGAATATTTAGTAATTTCTCAAAAATATCTTCTCAACGACCGAATTTATTTTTTTAATACCCATCGCGCTGGCACCTAGGCAACAGAGTTCAGAGAAGACCGTTCCATCTACCGTAATTTACTTTGATTCACATTTTTCTTAATGTCTTTAAAATTGCTAATAGTACGCGTCATAAATAAAAAAAATAATGGAGATAAAAATGTGAAATCTGTACGCTTTTAGGCTTCACGAAATCAAATTTCGGTTCTGAAGATAAACGAAATGAGATCATTACCTTCTAAGATATTCCACTTTATATGTAAAACTTGTCTTCATTATCTCAGAAACTACCTGTTCCATTTCTATTTCCCTAATGTCGTCTATGTAGATCTAATCAAATATGAATATCCCTCCAAGAAACATCTTCTATTTTTTAGTTGAAATTTATTTTGGATATTTTAATACGAGTAAAACTTGAGGCAAACATCTGAATCAATGGATACTAATGTCTCAAATACTAAGCCAATGTCTTCAGTATTTGATTGACCTATTTAGGTCGATTAGCCGAAAAAGGACAGAACGGGCCGGAATATATATATTTTTTAATTATGTGATTTATTTATTAATGTCTGAGTTTATGGCGAGGTGAATTTGGTCGAGTCCATTCGGAAGCATATTACCAATATAGTTCGTAGGAATAAAAAGAGAAAAATACTTATAAACAAAGGGTAATTGTTGGACTACTTATCAAGAAATAGCACTAGATGAAGAAATATCCTTAAAATATGAATAAAATGTGGTTAAAATAAGGATATTATTAGACTTATTTCAAATATATTAGATTTTCAAAGGTAGTATCGATAATCAATTTATTCTTACATCATTTTATTATCTACTATACATAGATCAAGTACCATAGAAACCTTGATCATTAATATGTGCATTCACCCTCTTACACGTAGCAAAAAAATTTCCAATAAAATATCACACAATGGATTTGTAATGCAGGATTTTTAGCAAAACCTCTATACGTCATAATTTCAACAATTCAGTAGACTTGTAGTCTTTATTGGTTGTTCCCCGTTCGTTGACTCAAGTTAAATTTAACATTTTCATTCTAACTCTGCTTTGTCAATTTGTAGCTATTCTCTTACTAACTATTACGAACTATATCACCAAACTCACTGATCCATCGAACAAACCTAACAGTAACGATGTTATTGTGGAATGGCAACACTCAAAACATTAGGGGCAGGGGGGGGGGGTAATGAGCGGTTTTAGGATGTCTCTGGTCATCAGGAAATTGTGGCTACTCCGTTTTCCAGTCAGGCACCAAACCAAGAGACTGACATTGCCGACCGAGTCACATCCAGCCAGAGAACTCTCCAACTAACTGAACGACCTCCCACCAAACCTCATCGAAGAAAACAGAAACTTGTTCTTCCTAATCTCGCGGATTAACTATAGCTAGCGTATTATCATCTTGAGTGATTTTACATAAATAAGTTATGGTTTATTCGGTTGGATTTGACCGAATCCACTTTTTTTTTTGAACATTTTATATGGAATTATTTATAATAATCACAAAATAAATCAAGGATAGGCAAGGGGACTGACCCCCTATGCAAAAGATGCGGGCTGACAGAGGAGGATCCTCTTCACCTATGCACAAGATGCAGCGGAGTCGATGAAGCCAGATGGAACGTCTTCGGGTCTACTTGCATAGATATACGTGTCGACAGGGACGGGATCAAGGGGCTCTATGAGTTAGCTCGTAGGGCACAGATACTCGATACCAGCGACTAGACGGCTGCCTGAGGGCAGGGTGTAAAATGGCCGAGAGGCTGATTGCACCTCCGGACAGGACCGTCTAAATATGATAAGTGATAAGTGATAAGTGAATCACAAAATAAAATGCAGTAGAGCGGTCGTTTTTGAAGTATTGGGAACACATATTGAAGATGATGGATTTAATTTCTGCGTAGGAGACAATAGCTTTGTGAGAAAATGATTGTTTTCTCAATATTGTCGGCGAAAATCGAATACATTTGAATCGAGTAGAAAATATAATTAAAATAATTATACTATGATCCCTGATGAAAAAAAAATTAAAATAAACTTGATTCATTTTTTTTCACGTCTTATGACCCACTTTCCGCGGTAAATTAAAACTGATCTGAGCTCTGAGATATATCATGTGCCAGTTGCAATGAAAAATTGCAAAAAATTCGCATTTCTGTCTTCTGGGAAATTTTTCAAGATGAAAGCCAGTGCACATGATAGCTGCATAGGGTGTATCCCGTTGCGATTCAACTCTCACAGTACGATCGATAGTATCCCCACGCTGGGTAAACATATCCCTCAACGTTGACTCGAAAAAAAAATGCGAATATCCATGAATATTCACGAGTTGTTAATGCCTGCGTGGGGGAATCTGCGAAGAAGGTGAAAAGAGAAGAGACAGTTTGCCGCACCGTTGCTCAAGAAGGAACGTGAAAACAACGGGAATGACTCAATCAATTTGCGTTGCGAATCGTTGACAATTGTCCCCAAGTGCACTGCGAGCAATTTGCTCAAGCCTCGAGTACCTGATATAGACATCTCTACATCCTTTCTCCTCGTACCATTCCTTCCTCTTTTACATTGTTCAATGGCGGAAAAAGCACATCGTCTGGGCTCTTCGGGCCCAACGATTACATGAATGAGACTGTAATTGCCCGAGGGTGAGAATTACGCAAGTCTACCTGTTCTCCGCGAAAAAAAGGATAAAACGAAGAGTAAGAGGAAGTAGATGTAAATAACAATGATAGGAGGGAAAAACTATGGAAATTCCTTCCGCATTTTTTTCCTCTCCTCCACCATTACTTTCTCCTTGAGAGGTATATGAGACTCGGGATATTCCTTTGGCGTACGGCAAATGCCTCATACGAATTCGCCGTACGTTTTATCCTTGTAAAAAATATACGGGATGGAAATAAAAATAATGGCGATGTTCGCAATAACAAGAGGTGGTCTTCTTATGGATTCTGACGATATATTTTTTTATTTTTTAACATTCTAGAGGTGAATCGAAATGGCTATCCGTCGGGTATTCAGACTTTACGGCGTTGTATCGGATTCGATAACTCTGGGAAAATGTTGGAGAATGCACGAGTTGACGATATTTGATTGTCTTGTCAATTTTCAGGAGTATTTTACTGTCTCGCTACAGCGAGTAATCTTTCACTGGGGATTTCCGAGTGTAAAACGAAACTACTGGGGAATCAAAGTTATTGAACTATTTTGAATCACGAGACAGAATGTGGAGAAATGTCGAGACGATAAGAAGAAAAAAAAGTAAGAAAGAATGGAGCAATAGGAGTTAGTTTGAATGGACTTATAGTTCTAGGTGTTTCAGAAGAGCTAGCGAGATGTAGAGAGTGAAAAATTGAAGGAGAGGTTAGCGTTTGTCTTGATTCGCACAGGATTGAGATAAAGTTTGCGGGGGATGACGGAGGTTCATTGATCAGGGGATAATGTTTTCAATAGAGCGGATAAAGCGAGGAAGAGAAATAAAGGAGTGAGAGATCTTTTTGAGGTCGTTAGAGTTAACAAAGCGACGCTGGTAATTGAAAACTGGCAATTTGGATGGATAATTGATGGAGGTTCCTCCAATTTTTGGTAATTTTTTTCAAGGTCTTCCTGCCGACAAAGGCTATTTTTATAGTGATCTGTGTATTGAAGTAGAGGTATTTTATATTTGGATATATTTTATCCTTACTTCAAGCAATTTTGATTTTTAATGGTAATGGTGGTTTTATTATCTACGATGAATAGATCAAGTAACTTAGGAACGTTTATCATTAATATGTGCACTCCACCTCTTATAGATGACGCAAAAATTACGAATAAAATATTACTGAAAACTTGTAGTCTTTTTTGTTTTTTTACTCTTCGTCGACTCACTTTACATTTAGCAGCTTCAAAATAACTCTGCTTTGTCAATTTCTAACTATTCTATTACTAACTAGCACAAACTATTTCACCAATGTTGGAAAATTATAACACAGCTCTTCTGTTTATCTTGAAAAATCACTCGACAAGGTTTATGATGTGTTTGAAAGAGTCTCCAGAAAAGGACTAATTTATAATCTGTTGTGCTCCGAACTTGAGAGCATTGTAATCCTTACTAAATGTGGTATTCAAAGGAAACTCTGTCCTCTGAAGTCATAAACGTTCTCTTGTTTTGTTCCTCAATAAAGGTTTTTCATATAGTAAGAAGTTAGTCTCTGGACACCGGTCCTCTAGGTCAATTTATGCCTTCCTTGTGCCAGTAATAAAGAGTTCTAGTTAAAGTAATTGATTGTATTGCTACATTTATTTATATACTTCTACCCATATCCCAATAATGCAAATAAATGCGAATATTTCGATGCATATAGATAAGACCGAGTGAGAGGAGTTTTTTTAATAGAAAATTACATCTCCTTAATAGTTTTTGAGATATTCAGAAAAACGAAATTTATCAAAGTTGCTATATCTCAGGAACTACTCGACCGATCGACCTGAAAGAACATATTAGAGTAAAGACTAATGATGGCAATCATAAGTTAAAAATTCAGATTTTTAGCTACAAATTTGCCCATATTTTTTACCAATTTCCTCAAAATTAATCTTCAAAACTGCGAATTTTCCAACACATACACACACACATAATATAAGAAACCTCATTTATTCGCGTTCTATGAAACTAGATAATTTGCAATTGAAATTAGAGAATGGAAAAATCGGTCAAGTACAAGGTTTCCATTCGCCAGCAAAAATCATCCGAAAAGGAATGATGAGCTTTGATAAAAAAAGAATAGATGTCGTGGGTAGTCACCGTATTCACAGCAGCCCACGTTCACTGTATATTATGCCCTCTCCCTTCTGCCTATCCACGTACTGCATATAAAAACCCCCTGGCGTGTGCGTCATCAAACACTGGGGTCAAGGAGGAGAGAACGAAGACTCAGTAGCTCACCTTGACTCGGAGCACTGCGAAGCGCCTGAATTTGAGTATAAAACGCGAGAGGGGGGAGGAGGAGACATAAGTAGAGCTGAGTTGTAAGGATCGTCTCTCCATCGTGGGCCGTTGAAATCAGGTCATTGGGGCATTTGCAGTGTGAGGGTAGCATTTTCCCTCCCTCCATTTTACCCACCCAGTGGCCGCGACTACCGCCGACCTACCTCTTGCACCAAATGGTTGGATACTTTGCGAATATGCGCGGTAATACATACGCGCAACCCTGCAGCGCATTGTTACCACTTGGTGAATTGTGTAACTACACCCGCAGGGCCCCCAGCCATTGGACAACATCACAACTAACTAATGCGCGTGTCCTTCTACGCAACTGGATCTCTATACTATTATAGAAACAGAACTAAAACCCGGAAGCTTCGGTGAGCGCCACACCTCGTTGCTGGATATATCTTGTCGAGGTCGGTGATGAGGAGGCTAATCGTCGTGACGTCAGTCATTGGAAAAGTGAGAGGATTATTGATTTTTTCATGGTGAGGAAGTTATGAATGATTAGTAGAGGGGAGGGGGATGATTGTTGATGAAAGTGGTGGACGAAGAATAATAGATTGATCAAGACATACCTGCAATTATCGATTATATTGTTATATCCCGCGAAGAATAAAGACGACACAGGTTGGTAAATGTTTGGGGCGGTTTATTAATTACAAGAAGTATTACGATGTGTCATGTAAGTGCTCCGAAGAGAGACACACCAAGACTAACGTTATCCAACAGACAGTCGTTCTTGTTACCAAGTTCAGATCATAGACAAATGAATGATATTCGAAGGGGAACACGTAACAATATTTTATCTTTATAAGAAAGTGTTGGATTTTTCATGAAATAAATAGAAAGCAAAAATCAATCTTATTCTCTTCTGAGTGTTTATACTTGAATTGAAAAACATTTTTATGGACTGGAATTCTAAAAAGTGTGAGGTATGGTATTTAGGTTTGATTTTAAGTATGTAGAAAAGGTTCAGGGTGTTGATTCCCTTTGTAAATCTAGTTAGTTCCTCTAAGGAATCGGTATAGAGCGGATGTGTCTTCCGAGCACAATTATTTGAGTTAAATAATACAGAAAGAAATAGTTACAATTATTTCCAGGATATTATTATTCCAAGTAATCTATTTCCAATAGATAGTAATGACGATTTGTATTTTGATTGGTGATATGCAGCGAGTGTGATTTTAGTGATTATACAGGTAGGAGTGTTCAGGGCTAACAATAGGAATGAGGCATTGGAATACTTACAAGGGATTCCACCTCTACATATTATGGAATTATTCATTATTTCAATGTATTAGTGGACAATTCCCGACAGTTAATTTCATTACAGCACAATTAGTTAGTAAGGACATTCATTACAGAATATTTCATTCAGTTCGTAAAATTCATCAGTTCAATCTATTACTGGACAATTCTTCGCAGCAAACACACGGTATAGTATCCACATGTAAGAAGGGAAATTTATGTAGTGCTCCACATTTTGGGATTGAATTTTCGATTAAATGGAATTTATTGATTTGGCAGTGGTAAATTGTCCAATGGGGCCAAATAATGCTGCGAGTGATTGGTAATGTGATGAGCGAGGCTGTGATAAATAGCTCGTGTGATCAATAATATTTTGATAAAGTGTCCTTGCCATGAGTACTTGTATTGAAATGAACGATAATATTACAGAACTCTAACATGTAGAGGTGATACCTTCATAAGGAATAGCAGGTAGGTGTCCGCCTCCGATGTGGATGACATCCAGGTGCGAAGGGACGATGGAATGAAGATTCGATGAAGCTTAATTGTGAATTGACCAAGGTGGATTATTGGAGTTGACATTTCGAATGTTTATCAAACATTAATTTACTGATGGATTGAATAGGTCTTTGTACGATTAGTATTTCTTTTATTCTGGTCTTTCACTTGAAATTGGAAAACATTTTTATGAGAGAAAAATTCTAGGAAGTTTGGGGGTGAGTGGGAGCATTGTTGATGAGAGACATCAGGTCCAGGGTGTTGTATCCCTTTAGTCTTTTAGTTAGTTCCTTTAACGAAACGGAGCAGAGCGGTTGTGCTTTTCCAGTGTATAAAATAAAAGAATAAAACGACATTCACATGTATAAATCATTTATAATTATCCCATTTCCACTAAGTGTCGATTCGCGAATTTCCAGTCTCAATCCTGGAGCAACCCTCCGAATTGCCCCATAATTCCCCAATAATTAATTATCATTAGTAACTCCTTGAAGTATTTTAGTAGCTTATTTTTGGGTATATTGAGAACGTAGTCTATGAACCTAATAATTATATGGGCTGAATGGAACCCTTACGCCTGAGATTGAGTCAGTTCTGGATTCAACAATGATATAAGGTATCTCAGAATGTCTTTCATTTTTACATGTTAAATACAATTCAAAAACGAAAATCATTCTGAGACACCCTTTATCAAGCTTCGCTCTATCTTGGGCCTTCCAGCCTGGAAGAACAAGACTGTTTCAAGATTGTATTGAGATCCGAAGGAGCATATACTACTCAAGTTGGATCAATCTAGGATTCAACGATGAAATCAAGATTGCTTCCAGGTGGGATCTTCCAAGGACGATCTCCAATACCCAATCTACCTTGTTTCCATCCTTACGATGGACATTTCTCACCCGGTGTGTTGCATAGAGCTTTCCCCAAATCGATGATGTTCGAAGGAACAGCAAATAATACTGAACTATAAATTCTCAATGGCTGAGGAATATTTTACCACAGCCAGATAGTGATGACGTTAAATATTGTTATTTATCCTTTCTTTTCCTCTCACACCACCTTCATCGTCTTTTCATTTGGTTATTTTGTTGGGAGGATTTCAGAGTCAACAGAAATTTACCGGCAATTGAAACATCAATATTTATAATTAGTAGAAATTTCAATAATTAAAACAACATTGGTGACAGGAATTAAATGTGCAGCTGTTTCTGTCCATCAACTACCTTCGTTACTGCGCCGAAGAGACCGACAGAAATGGCTACTTTCGCTTTACTAATGACGAAGTTCGATGGTGAGGGTAGGGTTCCACAAACCAATATAAAAAACAACAAAATTTCCAAACGCGTGTAATTCTATTTGAGAAAGTACAAGCCCAGAAGTTAAGGTTGTTGTATCGAGAACGGCAGTGGCAAAATTTTTCAGCTTGAGCGCAACGATCTCTCGGAACTGAGCGCTTAAATTAGACCGCAAACTTTTACCAAAGTACAGTCCAACGCGCCTCACGCACACATGAGTAGACTGTGCACCAATACGTGCGCATACACCGAATGCTGAAAGTAATCATTGTGGCAACAATGCATAGTATCTCTCTCTCTAGCATAGTCTCTTTCTTTTTTTTTGTCACGTATGATCTAATCTGGGAGACCTCGTAGGTGCGGTGGTTGAGTTGTTTCAAAATAATTAGAAAAATGTCAAATAGATTCAGACACGGAACAATTTACTAAGGCAAGTGAATGAAATAAGCGGTTTTTTTCTAATATGACACAAGCAAGAAAAAGAAAAAAACCAGAAGAGATTGATCCGACAGAAAATGCTGTTGAAGAAGAGAAACCAACACAGGATGTTTGTTCTGGAAGGATAATTGTGAATTTGTCCATTCTTGGTGAACATCTACGGTGTACTAACTGTAATGAAATACATTTATTGAAAAATGCGGAGAGTAAACAACTCATTCTCAACCAAATATTCCTATTCTAAAAAGGAGAGCCACATATCATATCGAAAATCTCGAATCGAATCGAAATCTCGCAAAGATGTAGCCAGTATCCTATTGGTCGTTTAAATTTTAGGCGCTAATTTTAAAACATAATGTAAAGATCGTTATGATTCACCGTGAGAGAGAGATTCAAGTGTTGATCACTCACTCACTATGATTCAAGTGTTGATGTCAAATGCTTTCGGACGAATCAAAGGTGAATCAAATTGATTTATATGGCAGAAACAAAACTCATCCTTCATTTTCCGCGCGCTGCAGCGCGCGTTCGGTCTCGTTTCGATATAAGCGTGACGAGCCGTAGCTGTGCTACAGCCGCGTCAGGATTATGAATTTGCTAGTCCACTCCCCCCCCCTTTTAAAAGAAATCCCGTCTTTCTGATATTATTGTCAAGAATGTCATATATATTGACAATTATTGACATTGATATATATATCTGAGACCTGAGGTGGTAAAACCAAATTAGCCTAGAGAACTTATGGAAGTTAATAATGAGGGCTATCTATGAAAAAACGTTAATCGAAATTCGCTAAAAATTTAAGCCACGATACAACAACCTTAAGTTACCCCCATAAGCCATCGGTGAACTGCATGCGTAACACGTAATCCTCATTGGTCAATGTGTTCAAGGCGGGAAATTCAAATAAAGCGCGCTTTCGGTCTCGTTATTTATTAAATCATTGCGAGGAGTCCTAGTTTCTCACTCTATGTAATTATCCATATCGTTGAAGGACAGATAACGTTGCCTTTGAAAACATTAACAAATTTTAATGAGTTTTCGTCTCAAAGGCTCTTCCAACCAAGAGAGAGTATAATTTAAAATTTTCCGGTGTAAATAGTTCATGCGAATAGGATTTTTTCCGAATGACTTGTAAACAAATCTCAAAATTCTCAAAGTCCTGGGTCCGTTAAGATTCAAAGTTTAATTACCCAACAAAAACATCTAAATAAATGTTCCATGAAGAAGGATCGGAATCAAAAGGCTCCACAAGAAAAATTTCTAGTTGCAAATAAATGTAGTGAAGAAGGGTCAAGAAACAAAAGATCAATAATAAAAAAATGAGGAAGAGAATATCGATAAATAGACAATATTTCAGTAGCGAAGAAGGAAAATGATTTAAGTCGATTTTTTTAGAAATTGATTTTGTAATAGGGTGATTAGCTGTAATATCATACTGATGTATCTTGAAATGCAATCAAGTTGTACTATATATATTTTTTTGTCATGTGAGTAAACTCTTGAACTCGTAATGCATCTGCTGCAAAAACGATTTGAGTCTTGGAGAAAGTTAACTCATTTTTGTTAATTAATAAAAAGGCTCAAGTCGCAAATTCGCATAAAATAAGTTTCCAAAGAGCTATATTGCGATAGACCGAAAGAGATCGATTTTAGAAATGAGCTAAGTCGCCATAGTTTTAATTTGGTCAATCGAGTACGACAAAAAGAAAGATTTATGAAGTTTACTTTCCTACATTGACGAGGGTTGTTATTGGAAGTGGATTATTTAAAATAATAACACTGCAAATAATTGAAACTTTTCTCTACTTTATCATATAACTCAAATAGTTGTGCTTGGAGGACACACCCGCTCTGTACCAATTCCTTAGAGGAACTAACTAGATTTACAAAGGGAAACAACACCCTGGACCTTTTAGACACGTACTCTCAAAGAGTCCACAATTCATTCCACTTTGTCTACATACTTAAAATCAAACCTAAACACCATATCTGACATTTCTCAGAATTCCAGCCCATAAAAATGTTTTTCATTTTAAAGTATAAACACTCAGAAGAGAATGAGACTGATTTTTGCTTTTTATTTATTTATTTCATGAAAAATCCAACAATTGTTAAGATTTTTATCCGAATCTGGTCATTGATAACTCCTTCTAACTGACAGACTTCACTGATGAAGATTCCAATGTAATCACTTATAGTTCATGTCTCGAAACGAATCTCCTCCCGTTAGTCAACCAACTTATTTGCTTTACTTTGTCACTACTATTCCTGCTAGTTTTTGCCCTCGCATCAAAATATCGCTATATCGATTCTTCATAATGAAACAAATTCTATAAAAATTCTCCACGCATTAATTTTTTAATTACAATTCGTTTTTTATTGACAGAAGATTTAAGTCATCATAACTTCATTGAAGTTCAAGAGTTTGAGAGCGAGGTCACCTTGACCCTTTGATTGTGTATACATGTTCGAGCTAAGCCGATTAAATGAAATAAATAATCGCCGACAGAGAGTGAAACTTGTTGTGGAATAAAATCATTCAACAAGACCTTTTTTTCCTTCATTACTGTGGATTTCATTAGTGATATACTTCCGAATTGACCCGTACCAATTTAATTTTAAAATGACAATTTAGATGTTCGCCATGAGACTCAAAACTTAAAAAAGATATTGTCCACTGTGTCGAATCTAACACATCCAGTCTATTTTTAAAACTTTTTATAGTTATGTCAAGATATAACTTCACACTTTATCTCTGCAACAGACATTCATATTTTATAGGGCCACTAGAAGGAGATATGTAATACTTTGATGACATGGCTTTATACAAAAAAATAAACAATTCTCATGTATCATAGTCACTTATTTTGGAGAACTCGTTTACATTTAAATCCAATGTTCACGATATAACTGTTATGCAAAAGACTAATTGTGACAGATTTGAAATTTGAGAAATTCTCATATCGCAGTCGATCGCGAAAGAACATCCAGACGAATATTTTGAAAAACTA
The DNA here is from genome assembly GCF_034640455.1 of Diachasmimorpha longicaudata. Lineage (NCBI taxonomy): Eukaryota > Metazoa > Arthropoda > Insecta > Hymenoptera > Braconidae > Diachasmimorpha > Diachasmimorpha longicaudata. The sequence continues at coordinate 1,964,093 of NC_087225.1, read as the reverse complement.
AAATTGGTTGAGTGGCCTTAGAGATATTGTATATAATCTATTTCTGGGACAAGTTAAATGAATATCGGAAACTACTGGTCCGATTGGGCACATTTGAAGCCCCAATCGTTATTGACATAAGAGACATCTCCTCTCACAAGATCACCTTCATATGACGATTCTAACGAATACTACAGAGCGCATAACAATTTTTTTAACAAATAGAAAATTGCAAATATCTGGAAAATTTTGTGAGACCAACTAGAAAGCTTTCGATCGATCTACAGAAGGGGTACCGAGTCGAACATGTGGGGAAAAAAAAACGAAAATAAATCCATCCACTAGTTTTGAAAATATCTACAAAAAAGCATTTTCACAATGAACAATTCGAACGAATCGTTGAACATTTTTAAAAGAGAAATCCATCCATTAGTATTGGAAATATTTGCCAGTGCTTTGGCAATGTTAAAAGCATTTTCACATTGCCAAACCACTGGCTTTTTCTCAGAAAATATTTGACCTGTCATTAAAGCTTATAACCCCAGTAGGAATTGCCAAGCATTGACAACACGGCCAAACATGGATGATTTTAAACTGCCCAGCTTGGTATTTCGTAGCATGTCTGGCTTCAACCGATAATGATGCCAATCTAGGGCCAACGTTATTTCTGAGCCTGGTTCAAACGTGTTGCCAGGCTTGGAACTTCCTAGAGTGGCTCCGGCTTCACGCAATGGTCATACCAATGGAGTCATAAAATTATGGAAATTTCATTGTAGTCGATTATTTTTTATTTTCATTAAACAAATCAACAATTCTCTTATGTTAATGGCTATTGGATTTCAAGTCGTTTAATTAAATAGATATCACCTACACGACTACATGTATGCAATAAGAAGTCTCTTGTACATTATGTTTAAATGTTTGTTCGCAGATTTTTATAATAATGTTATAAAAGCACAATAAAACAAATATGTGTTCATTTTGATTTCTAGTCTATTCAATTCCAAGACCTGATTGATGTGTAATGGACCCGAGCGGTTGGGTTCGGGTTTCGGGGTTCACACTCGCGGATAGAGGATAGGAGCAGATATCTTCAATTGATTCACTATCTTTATTGGTTATTCCACTAGTTTATTAACAATTAAAGACTCGCTCTGAGACACAGAGTATCAGGCGAGTATAAGTACAAAAGAAGTAACTCCTTATGAATGGTATTTGGATAACTGGCCCGGAGAATACGAGTCCTCGAGTATTTATTGTCTCGTGGATTCGTATTACATCGCACGGTGACGCGCTAGAGGCCAGTTCGAGGCGTAAAGCGCTGACGCTGCGCCCCAGTTATCTACATAAGTTGAATATACGTGGATTGATCCACATATATTCATTACCTTTTATTTTCCTTTCTTCATATGTTTTGCATTCCGAATAATACGTGCCACTTTCGTGTCCTCGTATTCTCCGGATTATGAAATTGAAATGTTATGGCATTTTGGGGCATAACATCCCTCCCCGCCGGGGAAGAAAATTATTACTGATGATAATTTTCTTCTCTAACCCTATCTCATCAATAATTATAAAAACATTCCCTTTTCCTCCGTGGAGGCAAAGAGATGTTCTCTGGAAAAGTAGAAATCCTAAGAATATCCACGATCAGCACTTCTGATCACTTCAATACGTATTTACAAGTAAATCTTTCAACTTCCTTCGCTTCTCACGCAGGCTAGGGTTTCCGGCACCAGCAGTACAGAGATACTCCTAGTACAAGGGCAAGAACCACCATGACCACTGAAAATATTGATGATGGGTGGAGTAGAAATTCCTGATAGTCGAATTTCTTTTGAAGCTTCCCTAGATCTTCCTTTCCGGTCTCTAGCTGCACATGAAGGTCCTCCAATTCCTTCAGGTTCCCTATGACGTTTGTGAGTCGAATGTCGCTCACGTTATGGTCCTGCTGCTGTAGTTGCGTAATGGTGTCATTACTTAGTGTCAAGTTCAGTCTAGGCTGAATATGATTCTCCCAGGTTGTTTCCTTTGACTTTCGGCCACGGATAGTGAAATCAGGAGCGATAACCTCACAGAAATCTTCTATCCGCATTATTCCAGAACCTTGAAGGGTGTCTCGAATTTCCCCCTCTCCGCAAGCTATGGCAATTGCTTCAGGTTCCGGTGCCACGTAGAACCATGCGTTAGTCTTCCGCATTTTGATAAGCGTGAGACCTTGTAGCCGCAGATGTCTCGGGCTACACGTTTCCGGTATCTTATCTGGGCTCAGGTACATTCGCACCTCACAAGGGCTAGTGACTCTCATTTTTTGAATCGGCAAAGAGTCGGTGCATAAGTATTGTCCCCGAACTCTCTTGCAGCAATTCAATTGCCCCTCGGTCATTGGCACATACTGATGTGTTGCGCCATGTACGACCAGAAGCGCATTTGATGCCTCCAAGTACGAGTGATACCCGTTCGTTGTCCGCACAGGAATGCTATGCATCAGCATAACGTCGAATGCTTGGAAATCCACCAGGGGTATTCCTATTACCGTGATGATTTTCATGCCAACTGCGGATACACTAACAGTTGATACCTCCTGCAGTTCATGTACCCCTGCTACCTCCAACTCAAAGGGGAAACTTAAACCCTTCGGTAATTTGGCTTTCCTGAGAAGGTCGACCAATCCCTCTTCCGTGAACACTCCTGTGTCAAATATTAGCCCTTTGGAGTCGGTCAGCAGTTTTTTTAATCTCGCAGCATCCCGCATCACCCCAGTGTAGATGACCTCGACCACCAAAAAATGCTCATCTACGAGTTGCCGGTGTGCCATCTGCGTATCCTCATCCCTTATCTGTTTGATAGACCTCAACAAGATGTTTTCGTTCTTCTGAATCATCTGTTCCGTTTGAGCGAGATGAAGAAGCGTAGAGTTAACAATCTGCAACTGCTTCCCAGAACTATCCAGTGTCCCTTGAACTCCAGCCTCCAGACGTGAAATCCTCTCGCGTATTTCCCGTTCATCTTCAGCATCCATAGTCCCGAAAAGTGACTTGGCTACCGTGCCCAGACCATTTATAAGACCTCGACGGCCCTTCCTCCTCTCATTTAACCCAAACAACGCCGTGATGACGCTTCTCGTTTCCTCGAAATCGACAATCCATTGATCCACGAGGTGATGGAAGTTGGAACCCCATGGTCCAGCCCTGAAGCACAGTTGCTTCGTATAATTCAGATGTTCCTGCAGTTGATCAGCTCTCGCCAGCCATGATGCACCATCCGTGCTTGCAGCAACCGTCCAAACGTAGTTGCTCAAATGCAATCTCCCAATTGGCTCAAAATAAATTCCCGGGGTGTGGACGAATCTCTCAATCACATGTCCCTCCCCCCGAACTTCCGCGATGCTCGCCAGCATTAGCCACATGACAATAACAATTAGCGCGTCGCTTGATTTGTCAATCAGGAAGTGCGTTGAACTTTTCAATTTTACCTGACGTGGACGATGTCGCCAACCCGATGGCCGCCATGCTTGATGACGAAGCACCCTTGAATATAAAAGTGACTGCCGCCCCGTTTGGGCCACAGTCTTCCAAAAAGTTAACAGTGAAGAAGTTAACATTCCAAGAACCAACAACATGAACGCCGGAAAGTGTTTTAAGTGCGGTCGATTTGGGCACACTGTCTCCGACTGCTTCCAGCATCTCTCCATCCATGTGGACCGGATAAGATCTTCACCATCCTGTACTCGGGGTCGGCTGTGCTCGAATCGTTCCTCGAGGAACCATCCATACCTGCGGCACTCCGTGGACGACTTCGTATTCGAATATCTGGTGAGTACGAATACCTCCTTCACTTTCTTACTACCCTGTTTCTTACTGCCATTCGAAGTCTCTATTTTCGCTAATTCCTTGCTATTTTTGGAATATTTCAGCGCCATCGATACCCCTATCATCCCGGGTACTTGAACTTGGAATTCAAGGTGAAGATGAGGGACTGGAGGGTTCGTAGTAGGAAAGATCTCAATGCCCTTTGGGATCTCCCCGTACGCTCCGACATCGAGGCTGGCGTAGAGGACGTCTTCAACCTCCGAAGACTCTTCGGAGAAACTCCAGCTCCACAACCGTGCCACGTGCCCCAGTTCCTGGACGATAGCGAAAGGACGTGCGACATCTGTGCCTCCTATCTGTGGGATTATCCAGGCTATTATTATATTAATGATACTGTGATAGAGCGTCCCTCCAACGTATCTGTAACCGCTTTCAACAATAAATGGTTTAATTAAACAAACTATATGTATCTGCAGTTCTAGTCCTTTCCTGAAAATCTCCTTATCACCCGGGCAAGAAAATTCCAGAAATCCACAGGGTAGGTTAATCCGAGGCAGCGGTCCATATAGTCATGCTTCTATAAAGGGTCGAAGCCGATTTACGTGGACTCTCTGCGTTTTTTGTTTGGTTCCCGACCTGATGGTGTAGTTAACCTCACCATTCCTCTCGATAATCTCGTATGGGCCTATCCAGGGCTGAGTTAACTTCTTTGATCTTCCACGTCGTAGGACATCATTTTTCAGTAGTACCTTATCCCCGATTTTCAAATCCATAGGTACAGCGTCCTTGTCGTATTGGACTTTGCTCTTGATTTTCCCTTCATCGAGGGCCTCCCTTGCCTCCTGGTGCGCTGCGCGCAATCGTTCACGAAGCTCCTGGGCAAAATCATCATAGCAATACGTCAAACGGGGTGGCTGTTTGACGGCCGTCGGTAACTCGGCGCGTCTCCCAAAAATCAGCTCAAATGGCGTCATTTTCGTAGCCGTGTGGGGAGTGGTGTTATACGCAAACATTGCGTATGGCAGCCACGTATCCCAATCCGTTTGATCCTCCAGGATGAAGCTCCTCAGGTATTCTGCCAGAGTGCGGTGTGACCTCTCGACAATACCATTAGTCTGCGGATGATACGCCGTGGTTTGGATCTTCTTAATTCTTAGAAGCTTACAAACATTCCTAAATATCTCCCCTACAAAATTTGGTCCTTGATCCGTGAGCAACCTCTGTGGTGTTCCATATTCACAGATGATTTTTTCGGCGAACGCACGCCCGATCGTATTGGCCTCTTGGTCCGGGATGGGTATGGCCTTGCTGAATTTAGTTAGCCCATCCTGAAACGTCAAGATATACTTATTCCCAGCATCCGTAATAGGTAATGGACCAACTATGTCCATTGCACATTGTTCGAATGCTGTTTCAGGGCTCTCCCCGATAATCATGGGGACCTTTGTGGCTTTTCCCAACTTGCTGAGTTGGCATTCCTCACAATTCCCCACATGGTTTTGAACATCCGACTTAATCCCCTTCCAGTAATATTTTTGCTTTAATTTGGCGTACATACGTTTTACACCCGGATGACCAGCAATCGGCGTATTATGATACTCTCGTAGTATTTCCGGAATGTCGTCGTCAGCAGGTGTAATGACCCCGCCGTCAGCGTTCGAGTCCATCGCACCTGTGCTCGCTCTTATCTGCGCTCGGGTTACCACGTTTATCCGACTTAACGCGTCAGCGTTGGTATTTAATTTACCAGGCTTGTGTACCACCTCGTATTCATACTCCTCTAATTTAATCCGCCAATGTACGAGTCTTGACCCCGGGTCCTTTACGTTAAATATCCACTTCAAGGGCCTATGGTCGGTCACTATGGTGAACTTACGCCCATATAGATAAGGACGGAAGTGACGAGCTCCCCATACAATAGCCAAGAGCTCCTTCTCTATGGTACTGTAGTTCTGCTCTGCCTTATTTAAGGTCCTGCTCGCATAGGCGATTGGTAAATCCTTGCCAATTTCCCCTTGCGATAACACAGCACCTATGGCCTTGTTTGACGCATCGGTGGTGAGCAGAAACGGATTCCCGAAATCGGGATACTGCAACACCGGAGCTGTTGTCAGAGCCCTTTTTAGGGTGTCAAAGGCGCTCTGCTCTCTCTCCCCCCAAGTCCAAGTTATGTCCTTTTTCAACAATTCAGACAAGGGTTTAGCAATTTTTGAAAAGTCTCTGATGAACTTCCGATAATACCCCGCTAATCCTAGGAAGGACATAATTTCCTTCTCGTGCTGTGGTACCGGAAATTTCACTACTGCCTCTATTTTACTAGGATCCGCTTTGATTCCATCCTTGGTAATGATGTGTCCTAGATACACCACCTCCTTCCTCAAGAAATTGCACTTATCAGGTTGAAGTCTCAGGTTCGCTTCCTTCAAGCACTGCAGTACCTCCCTCAGCCTTTTATTATGCTCCTGTAGATCCGCTCCAAAAATCACGATATCATCCAGATAGACGAAACACCGAATTCCCTGTACTCCAGCCAGGACAGAATTCATGAGCCTTTGGAAAGTTGCAGGCCCGCCCTTAACCCCGAAAGGCAATCTACAGAACTCGTAGTGCCCATACGGTGTGGAAAAGGCAGTTTTACACCTATCCTCTTCCCTTACAGGAATCTGATGAAATCCCGAGGCCAAATCCAGAGTTGAGAAATATTTGGCATTTCCCAATCGATCCAGTATATCGGATATATTGGGCAATGGAAATGAATCACCAACCGTGACTTCATTCAAGCGTCGGAAATCTACCACAACGCGGAATTTGACCTTCCCTGACGCATCCATTTTTTTAGGAACCACAAGCAAAGGCGCATTCCACTGGCTTTTGCTTGGACGCACGATTCCATTCTGCAACATCTCCTTGACCTGGTGATCCACCTCCTCCATCTGTGATTCTGGTAACCGATGAGGCCTGACATTAATAGGCGCTGTCCCCGGTTTCAATGGGATCTCATGCTTCAGATGATCTGTAGCTCCAGGAGGATCTCCTGGTAGCTGTACGATGGAGTTGTACTCCTCCAAGATTTCCAGAAGGGAATATTTCTCCTCCTGATTTAGGTGCTCAATCCTCAGATTCTCCCGCAATAATTTGATGCGGTCTTTCACCTCGCCCCTCTCGGCATCCCTCAGCATCATAATTATTTCCCCCGACGGCAGCGATTCCAGTTTAACCGTCGGTAGATTGATGAACACATCGTTGTCGTTCGTATTCACCACACAAACGAGTACTTGACCCTTTACTGCCTTCGTGAGACACTCCCCCATGAAGACGCCCTTCGCCAGTTGGTTTTTCCGGACGATACCAGTTCCGCTGCTTCGTGTGGGTACTGTTAGTAATACCTCACTTCTAGCCCCGATTTTCGTGGGTGCTTGATCCTGGAACAGCTCGAACGGATGTCCATTGATCACCAACGCCTTCCCATGGACTGTTTCCACCTTCAACGTAGGTGAAGACAGAAAATCTTCGCCTAAAATCCCCCCAAGGCAAGGAAAATTCGCAGGAACGACCTGAAACGTATGTCCCAGACATCTATTACCAATTTCCAACCGAAGAATAACCTCACCCAGGGTGGCGACGTCATGATTTGAAATCCCCCTCAAGATTCGGCTTCTCGGGGAAATCTCAACCCCTTCCGTCAGCTTGTCCACCCTCACTAAGGAAATCTTCGCTCCGGAATCTGCCAAGAACATGGTTGGCAGCTCCAGCTCCAGCGCAGTGAGTAAAATCTGTGATTTTATTTCCCCCTGCAGTGCTGGCTTTATCATCGTTGTTTTGTTTCCCTGGAAACTCCCCCCTTGCCGTGTAGGTTTTACCATCATAACTTGATAGGCTCCGACAGGCATAATTTTCCCCTCATCAGACTTATCAACCCTCCTTTTTGGATCTAGGTTACTGCTGTCGGTACCCGAATTATTATTTCGCTTACCTGCAAAATGAGACTTCACGAGCTCCGCAGGAATTCTCTGCGAGTCAGATATTCCCAATTTCTTCTTTAACTTACGGCAATCAGCGGCCTCATGACCCGCATACCGGCAATGTTTACATACAGCGCCGAATGCGTTGACGCTACGTCGCTCTGACGCAACCGGCAACGATTTGCGTTGACCTGCCTGCGGATTGCGACAATCTTTTGCAATATGACCTGATTGTCCGCAGCTGAAGCAATTCCCAGTGGATTGCCGGGCCATAGAAACTCTATTCCCGCCACTGGAGTTCCTTTGAGGCACCTCAAAATGCTTCCCTTTCTGAGGGCCAGAGATGGTTTTCTCCAAATCTACGGCTCCTGCACAGGACTCGTGGAGTGTCTTGAAATTATGGGCTCGCACCAAAATCTGCAACTGCCCTCGCAATCCCTGTTCGAACATAAGTTTAGCCAGAGACATTAGAATGGTTTTAGCGGCTACCTTTTCCACCTCCGTGAAACCAACGTGTAGACTCAGTAAGCCATTCAATAAATCAAGGGTGGCCTCCTCCGTGCGTGCGACATATTTAGAAACACTTTCATTCTCCTTTTGCTGTATTCTGCTAAATTCTGCTTGAAGTCCGACCAGACTTTTCGCTTTTCCGAAAAGTGATCGCAATTCCTCCTCCAGCTGTTGAAATGAGGTGATCGTTCGATACTTCAATTGTTTCAAAGCAGTACCTTCAAATTTACTTCCCAGAATACCCTTTAGGAGCGAATCCTGATATTCCGGATATATCAATTCCCTAGCGGAAGTCACTGATTTCAGAAACCCATCTAGTTTATCTGAATCTTGCCCAGCAAAACAACGTACCATTTGAAGTGCGCCCTTCAGATCAAGGTATGCACTCCCCGGTGCTCGGTTATTCTGCATGTTTTGGTCTGCCCAGGCCTCCGCCAAAAGATCTCTAACTTCATTTTTCTCCTTCTCCGCTTCCTCTCGACGCTGCCGCTCAGAATCCAGGAGGCGTTGCATTTCCCCCTGTTGTGCTTGCCTCTCTATCTCCATTTCGGCCATTCTTTCGCGCAACTCTGCTACTGAGTCCCGTAGCTCGTCAGTTCGCCGAAGTGGTCGTACCCCCTCGGGAGGTTGATCCGCCCCATGGCGTTCGCCCCTAGGAACGAAACCCCCCGCCGCTAATGTCCCTGTACGGTAAAACACGTTACTGGGTGTGGAGTACTCGTGTCTGGGCGTCACATCCCTTGCCCCGTCTTCCTGGATCTCATCCAAATCCTCAAACGGATTTCCAGGTACATTCGGAGGATTTTGGAGAGAGGATCGCTGGTTTCCTCCTCCAACCCCTCGTGTGCTATTAGCCAGCTGCTCCCCGGGTAACTCCTCGGGTAGATCGTCCTCTTCCCGATGGACGTCAACCCTGACCTGTTGTGCATTACCACTAGCCAACAAGCTCTGATGCAAAGATCGGCTATATCTCCGTTGCACATTAACATTCCCGTTAATATTCCCATCAGAATTAAACAGATGTCTCCTTACCCCTTGCCCTGAAATGGAGTAAGACTCGAAATCCGATTCCGATCGTCGACTACCATTTGCTCCAGTAGTTGACATAATTGATTATTTATTTCTTGGCCAAAAATGAAATAATCCCACTTGCGTAGCTACTTATCACGATACTAGCCCCTCTTGACAGGGTAGTTTCCACTAGCCTCTGGCACGATAAAGTACTAAGGTAGGCTTTCCTGGTTCACCCCAATGGTAACCACTATGATTCCTGATAACAGGTTCCCAAAAAATCTTCGTCTGATTTACCTTAACGGCAATCTTCTCCGTCCTTCGATGTGAAGGTCTGCTGCAGCTGCTGGCCAGTCTACCCCTAGGTAGTCCAAACTCCAATATTCGATTCTTCTTCTATCACTGTGTGACAAGACAGTGGTTGATCAGGCCTCCGTCTTCCCCAAAAGATACGCTGCCACCAAAAATGTAATGGACCCGAGCGGTTGGGTTCGGGTTTCGGGGTTCACACTCGCGGATAGAGGATAGGAGCAGATATCTTCAATTGATTCACTATCTTTATTGGTTATTCCACTAGTTTATTAACAATTAAAGACTCGCTCTGAGACACAGAGTATCAGGCGAGTATAAGTACAAAAGAAGTAACTCCTTATGAATGGTATTTGGATAACTGGCCCGGAGAATACGAGTCCTCGAGTATTTATTGTCTCGTGGATTCGTATTACATCGCACGGTGACGCGCTAGAGGCCAGTTCGAGGCGTAAAGCGCTGACGCTGCGCCCCAGTTATCTACATAAGTTGAATATACGTGGATTGATCCACATATATTCATTACCTTTTATTTTCCTTTCTTCATATGTTTTGCATTCCGAATAATACGTGCCACTTTCGTGTCCTCGTATTCTCCGGATTATGAAATTGAAATGTTATGGCATTTTGGGGCATAACAGATGTCAGGAAAAAAAAATTATAATTCGAAGAGAATTAGAATCAGAGAGAAAAAATTTTCGCTTTAGATTAGCTTGGATCAGATCTGCTTTATATTGATGGGTCTATGTTGGGTCTCATTCTTGAACCAAGCTTGGTTCAATGTTTCTCTCCCAGCATATCCCACGCTATGGTCCAAGCTATGACACCAGTTTAGAAGCAGACTTGCCCTACTGTGGTCCAAACCCGGTTCCGATTCGGTTAAATTATTAATTCCTACCTGGAAATCTGTCAAGTTGTTGTTCGATTTACTAAAAGTTGATGTCAGAAAAACAGAAGGGGCAGGTCCATCCAGTCGTGGCCTTCAAACTTGGTTTTTTTGCGTTTCGGACATCACTCTACATAATATCCAATCAGAATTGAGGAACGTCAAGAATGAGGGATTAGAATGCTTCCGTTCGGAAGTAAAAATGCCATTTATCCAATTTCTCAATATGGAAATTCCTGTAGCCGGGTACATTCTCCAAATTGATATTAAAAATTCAGAGATGCTCCATCGTCGTAGGATGCTTGCAATGCATGTTTGATTGGCTCCTGAGGCAGTATGATGAGCATTGATGCGAGGATCAAGCGGCTGCAGATCGTGGGCGGATAGATGGCTCGGAATCGAGATTCGAGGCGGTTCTCCTGCCTCATGTACCCATCCATCCCCCTTCCTACCATTTCATTTTATTTTGTGTGTTTCGCTCCTTCTATTCAGCCTCCCGCATCTACATTTATGCCAAACGACGTGGAGGCTCTTCTCTCACCGGTGAGGAAAGGCATTCCCTGGTATCTCTCGTGTTCATGGCCGCTCGCGCGGGCGCACACAAACCACAAAACCTTGGAAGCGTACGCTAACCTCATACTATACCGTTTTTTTTTTTTCCTTCCATTTGTTTCGCTTATTTTCATCTTTATATCTACCTCTACTCGTCGCAAAGGCCGAAACGAAAATGAAATAAAAAGAAAAAATTGTGGTGGAGGGAGAAAAGAAAGGATAAAAAGATGCATTCGCATCTGACCTCGAGGCCTCTTATTCACTCCCATTCCTTTGCTGATGTATCTCCGAGATTTCGTCGGTGGTCGTTTCTACATTTTCACTTCTTTTATTCATCACTATTCCTCCCACCCCTTCCCACTGGGATAAACTTTTTTTTCTTCACTTTTTAGATTTAACCTCAGCGCTTTGAGAGCTTTATGGATACTTCACCTCTGATAAAATTCATTCATCGTGAATTGTATGAAAAAAAAACAAATAGTGGTTTCGTTGGACTGCGGAGAAAAGTTATTCCGCAAAGGGGCGAGGGGGGGGGGGGTGTATTCCGGTTAATAAGGGACGTAATGGATTAAGGTGGGAAGATCGTTCGAACTACACTGATCACTGTAGGGGAGGAGAGGGCAAGGTGGACCCAGAGGGCAAAACGGACCACTTAATTTTTTTTTCGCGGGGTAAGTTCTGTTCTTTTCTCCATCGAATAACGAATGTGAAACAATGTTTATTTAGAATGTTTATTATATTTCTCAACACTCAAAACGCCTAATTTTGGGACAATTTTATGAGGGATTTTTTAAACAATTTCAAGATGTGTAACTGTTTTCGACTGTTTGGGCAAAGGCCCAATGTTCCGTGGCATTCTCAGAATATTTGAGAATTTTATTGGGTTGTTGAACGCGGTCTTTGGTGTCTTGAAAGAAACATTTTTTTTTTAGAATTTACAGGGAGGGAGAATTGTAATTTTGCCAATTATATTTATTGAGGGCAATAAAATGCCCGGACTTGCCATTTAAAACCGATTTAAATTGTTGTCTGAAGAATATTTAATTGGCAGAATTACATATTTCTCTCAGTGTGAGACATTTTTGGAGGACTTTCTAGAATATTGAAGACGTGTTCACGTCACTCGTCTTCTAGCAGTTTTCGTCCCTTGCTTCCTGGGATCTTCAAAAGGATTCAAGAATAGTACTCTAAAAAAATCAGGGTTTCTCGAGCACTTTTATGGAGTGACATTCCTTTAGCTATTTTTCAGAAAGCCTTCAATTTCCTAGAGCATCTGAGAATTTTATACATTTTTCTAAGAAGTCGGAGAAAGTCGAACTTGTTTTACTCAAAATTATTTTTTATTTTCTAACAGATAGCAAAATTTCGTTGAATTTCTTGATAATCTGAAGTATTACTCTTCTCTCTCAGAAGCTCAAAGGACTCCCCAGTTTGACTTTTTCATTTTTATGTTAAAAATTGGAAATTATAGGGAAAAATTCGAGAGGTGTTTTGCTGTAAATCATTTGATTTTCTACAAGGAATATTTCTTAATTTTCCTCTCTAAAATTCCATAACTCAGTCGTGAATGAAATGTAGATATTTCCATGGTTTTAGTACCGAGGGTTAGATTGATGAAAGAAATGAAAATTGAGTTGTTCGGTTTATCTTTCCCTTCTGTGTTGCCCTACCCTCGTCTAGACGGAGAGAATTTTGCAATGACAATTACCTAATTTCTGTTCCGAAACTTGATAAGTGTTCATATATGATGAACAAATTGTATGCGAGATGGGAGAAATTTTATCCTAACAAAGATTAATTACTTTGTCGTTAGAGTAAAAATCACTGGGAAAGGTCTAATCGTCATACAATTTTTGTTTGTACCTGTATAAAAACTACAGGGGTGGAAGGGTAAAATTACGTGTGTTCTAATATAATTTCGTCACATGAAAGGAAACATCCAATAAAAATTTCCAGAAAAAATTGTCATATGATTGCCAAAGGACGTGATAAACTTATACTTTGGTTATCGAATTTTTAAGTCCCAGTCTTTTAGAAATTTATCGATAGCCTTGATGGCAGATAATTCCAACGATTGCAATATAGAATTAATGTAAACTGGTATGTAACCATGTTTTTGAATTATTTTTGTCATTTTGGTTCAATTATCTCTATATTTAGGACAATCCCAGAGTATATGGTTGAAATCTTACTCCGGGTAAACACAGGAACATTCCGCACTATTGACAGTGTTTATTCTCTGAAGAGAACTCGCGTTATTAACATGATTAGAAAGAGCTCTATACTCTATGGTCAAAACTATTAGAAATGGGACAGTTATAATGATTCTAAACGTGCGAATGTTATTTATTATTCTCTTTTATTTTATACGCTCGAAAGGCACAACCGCTCTGGTTCGCTTCCTTAGAAGAACTAACTAAAAAGACTTAAGTGCCACAACACCCTGGACCTGATGACTCACATCAACAATGGTCCCACTCACCTCTGTTGAGACCCAACAAAACAGAGCATACACATCATACCCCAAACTTCTTAGAATTTTCACCCATAAAAATGTTTTTCAATCTCAAGTGGAAAGACGAGAATAAAAGAAATACAAATCGTACAAAGATCTATTCAATCCAACTGTAAAGTGATTTTTGATAAATAGTTTGAAATGCGTTACCCTCACCAATCAATAAAATCCTCAAAATTCTCTGAAAAACTATTTAAAACGAATCTTTTAGCCCGACTTTTGGATCTCAAGTCTTCCCTAATTACAGTAATTGAACTCGAAAATTAGTAGCGTTGACGGTACTTTATCCCTGTGTTGTGTACATGACGTATTACGTCACCTTCGACTGCCCAGGGAATTCCTCACTGGGGCGTCGACGGTTTAATGAACCGTCGAGACTATCACGAACTCCCGTAATCATCACTCGACATCAATAAATGCCAATAATCCCGCCATTCTCCTCAATCATTCAGAAAAAGAGAAACAAAGAAATAGCCGTGTGATGTAACGCTCATTCTCCGCATTGAATCATAAGCACAGTCGGCGTCATCCCGGTGTAACTGCGGCTTCCGGTCGGGCCTGAGGTCGTCTGCCACGGCAATTTGTAACGAACAAACAGAAGACCGGCCACTTTGTGCATTTCAACCTGATGGACAGGTGAAGTCCGTTAATTCTATGGCCTCCCCCGCTATTGGTATCCTCGCACAATGTTCACCATTTGTAGGAAGAGCAAAATGGAGAAGAAAATAGTGAAAAAAAAGGTGGCAATGGACCCGCATTTTGTTATCTTTCACTCTAGGTATATTTTTCTTCCACAAAATCCAGGAAAATGTGCTGACTTATTTCCTCCCTTTCTTCCTGCTCGACCCATCAATTTTCATCCCTAGGTCGGGCCAATTGTCCCGTGTCGACGACAATTGGATCCACAGGCAGTCAATTTAAACTTGCGCATTTACTTTTTCATTCATTTTTTTCTTTCACCTCTTTGTATGGAAAAAAAATGAGACTTCTAAACGAACCGTGCGAATTTCCGTCCGTCAAACGAGTCGGTTCTGCACTGGTTGGCTTCCACGGGGCCAAATTGATTCAAGGTGTAGTGTTACAATGCTTCCGGTTCTGTTTTATTCATTTATGCAGATTTCAAGGGAATTGTTTATGCCCCATTGTTTAAGCGTTAATCATTATTTTGGTAACTAGTTTGATTAATTGGGACCATTATGCAATTACTATTATCATTGGGATTATTATTATTATTTAATGCTAACTTATTATTAACTTATTGCATTGCCATTAGATTATTCAAGAATTGCATAATCTGTTTGGAAATTTCAGATAATTTGCAATGGAAGATTCCTCCTCCCTTCTTTTTTCTGTTGCTCTAATGATTATCACGATACCAAAAAAATAAAAATTCATCTTCAAATTCTCCTTTTTTGCGTTGACGATGAAACAATAGTAGCATGCAATATGTTTTTGGATTTATTTACTTTATCATATATCATAAAATGATCATAGAATTGTAGAAGGAAAAAACATAAGCCTCCATCATGCTGCATAAGTGACTTTAAATAATTTAAATGAATTTCAGCACCGTTAATTCGTCCTGATTATTTTGGGCATGGAAATTTAGAAGAGGTTGGTGAAGAATCTATTTATCCATTTTGACAGCACATTCAAATTTCATTGAAATGAATAGAATTCCTGGCACAGACTTGAGAGAACAATTTAAGCCAGCTTTGAAAAAGAATACAACTGATTCGTTGCTAAAGCAAGGACAATCGACGGGTAAAGGTTACTTGTAACATCTTTTTCATAAGTTATTTAAGCCGAGGTTCGACAAGCGTAAAAAACAACGTCGACATACAATTGTAAGGGTCAATCGTATTAGGGCTGACCGCAGCAATTCAAATTCGTCATTGTTCAGGATTGAGATCTTGAACGATTCTTCAAGGGAATGCGGATATGAGGAAGGAGATATCGATCAGATCGTATGACAATGTCCACGATATAAAAACCAGCGGAAAAGAATGATATTAAAAATTGATTAGTATTGTACATTACCCTGTATAATGTTAGACATTGTATGTGACCCACTATCATTGAGGTCATCCATAAATTTCTCAAAGATTGTCAACATAAAATCTAAGGATTCAATACAGTCCAGACATTAATTCTATAGTCTTTCAATTTTGCTGATAAACTTTATTATTAAATAAGTTTCAAATGCTTAAAACAAAATCAATTTTATGAAACTTGACAAAAAATTTATTGAAATAATTGATTGAAATTGAAATTTATTGAAATAGATTACAAAGGTCCACTGGTATTCTATTGTTGATGGTAAATATGAGACGGAGCTTTTTCAAATTAACAGGAAATATAGATATTGAAATGGATGTAAATTGTTCGGAATAATAAACGGTACAAAATTGATACAAACTTGGGAATTGCTGTTTTTTTAAAACATTTATTGAAGTAATTAATTCTTGGTTAATTAAATTTGTATTGTAGAGTAAATAAGCAGTTTCACATTTCTCATTGGAAAATTAATTATTTCCCTGGTGAATCATGCAGATGAACCCCAAATGATTAATTATCGAAGAAAAAATATGAGCATTTACAGTGGAATTTACAATCATTTCGATCAGGAATTAAAAAACAAGCAGCGACCGACGCTATTTAATGAAAGTGATGTGACCGTTACTTTTCGCGTAATTAGTCATTAGTTCTTTCATTTCTACCAATTTCATTAATAATATTCTTCCAAATGGATCTGTAGCAATTCGATTTTAAAGATGAGAAATTAGATATTCACGAAGTGATTCAACTATTCGAAAGATATTATTGCCGACTGTTTCGAATACAAAGCTTCCATTCTATTTTTAGATTTTTTTTAGAATTATTTCAACATATGACTTCACACTTTATCTCTGGAACAGCCGCCTATATTCTACAGGGTCTCTAAACGGAGATATGTAATATGTTGATGAAATGGATTTATACATACAATAAAACAAGTTAATATCTCCATTTTTGCGAAGGACAGGAAGCGTACAACAATGTTCTAGAAAAAACAGAAAAGTGGAAATATCTCGAAAATTGTGTACCAATGGTGATATATGTGTTGATTGATCTAGCTAGAGACCATCGGGACGATAATTCTCAAAAAACAGGTTAAATTGTCACACTAGTTTTGAAAATATTTTTGCAAAAAACGTTTGAAAAAGAAATTTTTTTTTGGAACTGTTGGACTGATCGAGCGAATTCTGCTGCCAAAGTTAGTTCCAGTTAAGACCGATGATGTGACGAAATTTCTGATTTTTTGTAATTTTTTTTGTCTTCTTAATGTTCAGTTTTCGAAATCCAATTTTCGAAAAGTAATGGGAGCCCTCCCCCCCAATGTCTGTGCCCCCTCCCCAGCACAGACATTGTGGCCAAACTTCGTACTTTTACGTTTCAGATGATTCTACATGACTTCCAATGAAAATAAAAAAATGACAAAATAAACCGATTGCAAGCTTTCACCTGACAGTAAACATGATCGATTCAGATTTGTGTGTAATTTTCCATTATATCTTTCGATGGAATGATGAAATCGTTTGTAAAAAGGGGTGAAAAAAAAAATAGATAAACTGAATAGACGAATTGATACCAATACATCATCAACTATTTATTAATTTTATCTTACCAAATAAGTAAACACACTTTATGTTTTCGATAAAAAACGACCTCCACAAGTGAAGAAATGTTTGAAGGTCAAGATAAATCCGATAAAAATAGCAAAAAAAATTTCAAATTTTTTAAAAACCTCGTCCCCGACTACTCGCAATGGTCCAAAAGATTTTCATTTCCACTCTAACTCCAGCCTTGATCGAGACTCGAGGCCGTTAGTAGCTGAGTAGTTACGCATTTTTTATATGTCCTCTAATGAAAGCATTTTTCGATATTGGAAAAAATTGTTCTGTGAAAAAGTTCAATTTTGCTTACTTTTTTTATAAATATGTATAGGTAAATATATGATAAAATAATACAGTATATAATATAATATATAACATAACATATTATATTACACCGTGTAGTGTATATATGTATATATATATTACTTGATAATAATTATAGAAATAATAATTATTTGTAGAACCTACGAAACCGAATTAAACCCCAATATATTATGTATAATAATATTTAATATATTGTTTGTATTTAGTATAGTTCATACTAAACACATATTTCATCAAAAAGAAGAATTATTTACGTGTCATTTTGACACATACACACGCGCTGTACTCTAGAATAAATCAAATAAAAATTTAAAAAATATTCAAATGCATATTTGAATAGTTACTTGAGAATTGAGCAATTTCGTAGTCAGCGATTGGATCAGAACTTGAAAACAACAACGGTGCCCTTCCGCTTGACCGCCCTTGACATTAGACACGAAATACTTTAATCTATGGGAGACCTTCAGACAAATTCTCATTTTATTCAAACGTTTTTTAGTATCAGAAAAATGTCGATAAAAGGTGTGTGACATGAAGACATTTGTTTTTCTCGTGATATATATGAATGACCTCGATAAAATAAATCTGAAAAATTGAGCTCATTGGACATGAGGAAGACCCTCAATGTGTACGTCTTGACTCATATAAAAAAATAATATCATGAAGAGAATCTCATAGGGACCAAATATAATTGGGTTGAAAATTTTTAAAGGAAAGTGATTCTAGAATTAACGTTGGTTATTTCCTGTCTCAGAGAGAGATTTGATTGAATAGATTGATTTAATCAGAATGACAAAAGTATTTGGTTTCTTGCCAACCTCAGGTTTTCTTATCTCCGAAATTTCTTCGGTGTTTTTGCTTCCAAATGGAAGCTTTGTGATCGTCCGATGTTCAGAGTCTTTAATTTTGCTTGGGAATAATGTAGAATAGTCTGACTAATAGAAATACAAAATTTGAAGGCCATGTGTGTATGTGTGTATGTGCAACTTGGCCGACTCTGCTACAAAATTAAAGGAATAAATGGGTCAAGTTAATCCGAGAAAGGTAGAAATTTTGTCAAACAGGTTGTGACAGGTATTACTAAGGACTAAATCTGTGTCAATAATAAGCTTGATGAGAGTCCAGTCCTTTTTCATAAAGTTCCATGTCTATGAACCGATTTCACCTTTCAAAATATTCGTCTTGATGTACTCTATCTCAATTAACCAAAATATGTATATCCAGTCTCACTAAATTTTCGAGATTTTCCGATTTTGTCCAGAAAAAAAGTTGGTTAGCAGGGTAATATTGCGAAAAATTCATACATCGATTTGAAATTTAGCATAAAATTTCATTTTGACAATGATATATTTGATATTGAAAAACGGCTGAATCGGATCATTAGTTCATGAGATAATCCACTTTAAATCAAAATCGATTTCCTGAACAATCTGGACAACTATCTAACCGAAATCAAAATATTCATTTCATGAGCAAAAACTTTTGATTAAATCAGGAGAATGGAAAATCTCTTAGCTGAAGGTCATAGTAGGTTTAAAAACAAACAGGCGACAGACGTTATGTGATTTTAGATGAATTATTGAAATTGATAGGTATCTTTTCTCTGCCATAAATAAATTGATGGCAAGCATCTGAATGGTTTTTACAATACTTTTTTTCCTACTAATTTATGTCCATTAAAAACGAATTCGATCTGGTTCTCTCTCAGATATTCTATACAATCATTTTACACCAAAAAGTGAATATCTCCGACGTTAATAATTCAATTAAGTTCATTTACCACACTATCTGTAGGGATAAAAAAATCGCGGGTGAGAGGGTGAACAATAATTTATTTTCGAAAACGAATGATACACAAATCACGATTTCTCAAAAACGGCTTGATCGGTCGAGCTCAATCTGGTTCTGGAGTTAGCCTCTACTCTTCTCTAATTCCTGACAAAATTTCTAATTTTTTGAAATTTATCCGCCCCCTCCCCCAGTAGATCTTTTTTTAACGCCAACATTTTCAAAAGAATTTTTTATTTTTACATTTCAGACCAGTCTACATGGTTTCCAAGTAAAATTAGATTTTTTAGGTCGGGATTGGTCGATTGAAACTCCATTCCGACGTAAAAGCTCAATTTTTTCATTCTTAATTCAAATAAATATAATTTACGAAAAAATAATTGATTTTCTCCGTAATTTTTCTGTAATATTATGCATTTCCAATTAAGTAGTAATTGAGACTTGTCCCAAGAAACAAATATATTAATGAAAATCATATTTCTATCAGAGTAAATGAAGGAAACTGGGGTGATGATGAAAACCTGATTGACGCACGATTACAGCATACTGTAAAAACTAGATGAGGAAAAGGCACACCCCGAAGTGCTCAACGATCGTTTCACTTTTTTTGGCACAATTCCAGATGCCCCAGAGACCTGGATTGGCAGCGAGGATCCATACTATTATATCCCACCCCTCACCCTCCCATTCATTCTCGAAAAGTTCATTTTATGCCGAAAAAATGATTTCTATTTTTTCAACGAAAAAATAGTGTCGATAAATGGAAAATGTTACGTTAATTATGGGAATATCTCATGAATGAGTGATTTTGCGAGCACTTTAAAAAATAAATAACCAATGAAATTAGTTCTCGATGCGGAGAAAGGAGTCATCTTCATAGACAGAACTACATGAATATTCAAGTTATTTTTTAAAACATTTCAAAATCATTTCAACATATAACTCACACTTTATCTCTGCAACACGGATCTCCAGTTTTTTCGTACAAAAATCCAAGATTTCAATCAAAATTTTTTCAAAACACCAGTGTCTCAGGATGAAAATGACTTCAACGAAATTTTTTTGCAATTTAAAATGTATTGAAGAAAGACATAATGCAAAATGAAAGCTCATAATTATTGGACGTGTTTGAGTGAACTATATTTTTATCCAATAGCTCGAAATTTTACCAGAAAACATGGGAATATATCGATTGGTATAGATAGGAGCCACTGAGACGAATATTTTGCAAAAAATTGAAATTCTTGCCGTTGTTTTTGAGATATTGCAGAAAATCGAAATTTACTAAAATTGTTTCATGTCAGGAATTATTAGGTCGATCTCGCTGAAATGACGCATCAAGGAGAAGGTTAATGATAGCTATCATGAATAGAAAATGCAGTTTTTTAGCTACAAATTT
The DNA here is from genome assembly GCF_034640455.1 of Diachasmimorpha longicaudata. Taxonomy (NCBI): domain Eukaryota; kingdom Metazoa; phylum Arthropoda; class Insecta; order Hymenoptera; family Braconidae; genus Diachasmimorpha; species Diachasmimorpha longicaudata. Next base: position 1,943,390 of record NC_087225.1, on the reverse strand, counting down.
TATGTTATATTTTTACATTTTTCTCAAAATCAGCTTTCAAAGTTGTAAATTTTCCAACGCACAGATATTATATATAACATAACTTGGATTGAAATTAGAAAATGGAGAAATCGGTTAAATACAAGGCTTCCATTCGGAACCAAAATACTGAAATAATGGAGCAAATGACTGGAATATAATTAAAAATTTCGTTAGCCCGTTTTAATTAAAATTGGAGAGCGATAAAATGGGGAAATTCACACACATCTGCGCCTATATCCATTCCACCGAAATCTCTAGCACCCACTTCTGTGCGAGCGTCGAGGGCCAAAGTCCTGGAGGTCGAGTAGATTATGTCGTTATTTACCTCGCCGAGAATGGAGAGGGTTAGATAGGAGTTGAGTTGGTTTAGGGTGAGAGGTGAGCACGAGAGCAGAGGTCGCCGAATCGAATCCTCGGATTTCTTCTCTGCACCTCTTCATCTACATGACGTTCTTCTGCATCAAAATCTAACAAAACCCTTCTCTTGTCGACGTCGCTGGGACTGCACCGGGAAGCCGTGAATGTGCAGCTCCAATGCTGTGTCCTCACTAACTAGGTGTACTTAATTATTTAATTGGATTGACCGATATTCATGAGACCCCGAGACCCGAAGTACGGGGTGAGTGTATAGGCCAATGCTGCGGCCACGGCCAACATGTATATTCAAAATTTGGGAAAGGGCTTTTAACACACGAGGGTGCAGGTGGCGGCACCCCGGTTGGAGTCGCCAAGGATTAACAACAGGGCCAAGGGTGGTTCACTCTAAACTGCCAACTCTGGCATTTCCTAGGAGGGGTCTGGCTTCAAGCGATGGTGACGCCAATCTAGGACCAATGTTATTTCGATCGGTCACTCTGAAACCCGGTAGTTAGCCTAGTTCATAGCCTGGTTCAAGGTTCTTAGCAAACTTGGAACTATCTAGAGTGGCTCTGGCTTCAGCCAATGCTCATATCGATGGAGTCATAAGATTATGGAAAATTGATTGGAGTCGATTACTTTTCATTTTTATTTTAGAAAATCAACAATTGTCTTATGTTATTGATTGGGTAGTTGAATATACATTACCTGCACGATTTAATGTATGGAATCTGATGTTTTTAATACATTATATTTAAGCATTTGATAGCAGATTTTGATAATAATGTTATAGATGCAAAATAAAGTAAATATGTGTTAATTTCGATTTCCAGTTTATTTAATTCCAAGGCCTGGATGACACCAGGTTTGGTTTAGATTAGATTTTATCAGATCTGCTTTATACTACTGGGGCTATATTGGGCCTCACCCTTGAACCAAGCTGAACTTGCCAAACTTGGCCCAATTTTTCACTGCCACAAAGAGGCTGGGCCAGGTCCAATTGTTGATTTTTACCGGAGACAGAAAATTATGAGAATTCAAGCAATGATTTGTCTGGATTCTAAATCTATTGGAAAGTGAACTGTATCTAACACTCAATTTTGAAACGAGTTTGCGAATTCAACCTTTCATTGAAAAATCAATGATTGGCCATCACGAAAAATCTCGTTTTCTTTAATAATGAGATGTTTTGCTAATACTTTCATTTAATTTTGACTCGGGAGTGCGCGAAGTCGTCCTCACGACGGCGTCTTCAGTATTTTTACGGTTTTTACTGAAATGTTGAAAATTATAAAGTGTAAATCTAGGTCTTTCTGACTTGACGTGTCTTCTTGGCATTAACCATGATTATAATATCTGTGGCTATCATCTCTTCTGTTAATTATTTTATGATGTATGGACGGAGGACACGTAGTGCTAGGCTCACTGTCGGCCAATTTCGTGACAGAAATTTACCGAACAACGTTGCCAGCGCCGATGTCCGTATTCCGTGGTACAGAATAACGTGCCGGCAATTTTGCAGTCAGAAATACATTGGCAGCGCAGCTCTTCACGTTCAGTAGAAACCGCGAACAGTTGAGAGTTAAATTCAGACTCACCCATTGAAAATTCAGATGACGCTGCGACTGAAATTTCAACCAATTACTAACACTGTAGGACACATGACAGATTACCGAAAAATTGCAGAATTACTGAGAGAGTGATTTTACGAAAAAACGCTGGGACATAATTTCTTGAATTTTCTAATAGCAAATAACTTCCCATGATATTTGTCTTTAATTTCTTTCAATATCAATGTTAGTAACGAAATTTAGAGTCCAGTTACAGGTATTTGTATTCGTTATTTAACGCAATTCGTCCCACAAAGAAAATTTGTAATTCACTGTTATTCATTGCTATTTCTGCTTCTGCTGTATGGTAACATTAGGGTACGCCAATCCCGATTTCAAAAAATCTAATTTTGCTTGGGAACGATGTCGAATGGTTTGTAATATAAAAATAGAATTTTTTTTAATGAAAATGTCTGGCGAACCCCGATTTCCTGGGATGAGTTTCTTTTTGGTACCACAAATTCGCTGCATTAAAAAAAATCGAGTCCAAGTCGGTAAAAGCAGAGTTTTTTAGTCTTTCATGATAAAATCTTATGGAACGTGATAAATAAAAAATAGATCGCTATGGTGATTGAATGGATGATGAAAAAATAAGCTGAAAAAATTTTAAAAATCATGGCGAGGTCCTAGTATAGTGCAAAAATCTATAAAAAACTGAACAATTAATTAATGATTTGTACAATCTGGGAATCGATGATTGGCGATGCAATCGAAGGAAGTAAGGGTTTGAACCTCGGTGTGTTCATTCAGAATACCCCATATACATTCTTGCAGTATATCAATTAATAGAAAAAAAAACATATTTCAAAAACCATTGATGGCAAATAAAAGATACCCATATATGTCAATAACTACTGTTGTGTGCTTGTTTCAATCTCATTTTCATTGTAGTGAAAATTGCACTAGCTTTTTGGTATTCTAGAATATTCATCATAAACTGGTCAAAAGTGACTGATTTCATTGTATCACTTCGCCACTGAATTCTCACCATTAGTTTCTACTTTGCTTCAGGATGATATGATCACGGAGCAATCGGAATATGTTTATACTTCATCATCAACGGAATATAAAAAAATTCTATTGTTGGGTACCAGAACCGAGGCGCAAATTGCAATATTTTAATAAAAAGAAAAATAACAAATGATAACGAAATACCGAAATTTTGCTGTAATTTCATCAATTTTGGGCCAGGAAGTACAAGAACAAATTTTGCGTTGACAACCAAAGAGTCCTCAGTGTCTTAATTTTGTCGGCAATTCTGTATAGAAAATTATGGTACAAACGTCATTAATTCTTGACGACATTAGGATTTTGTACTTTTTGCTGTACTCGCACGTATCCGCTCAATATCGACAACGTTCGGTTCACCGAAGTGAACCGAACAGCTGCACTCGGAAGTCTCCATGTCAACGTCGTGTTATGTTATCACGGATGATCAGGGATTATTGGATCTGTTTTTCACTGAAAGTGCGATTAACTATATCGACTCAGAAATGTCACCGGAATAAAATGTTCTAAGGCGGTTATATCGCGGCTTAAATTTTTTACGAATTTCGATGATTATTTTTCCCATCCAAATCTTGGCCAATAGGATTGTACCATTCGACGTTATTTTATATAGTCAACACGGTATTTCAGCGGAAATTCTTGGAAATTTCACTGGAAATTTTTCATGTTGCCTATATAAAAAAAAAACAAATGATGAAGTAACCCTCAATTGTATCTGACAGATTGGATGGCAATTCGTTGCAAATTATGTCTCATGGTGCAATTCTATCGGCCAACATTTGGATGGAAAAAATAATCCCCCGAATACCACTCGAACTTCGAAATTATCTGATATTTCCCTCAAGGTTCCCTGCAAACAAATAAGCTTGTCAAGTTTTCCAGAAAAATCACTTGCGCTTCGCGCTCGTGATTTTTAAACTGGAAAACTTGACACGTTCATTTGTTTGCAACGAACCTATCGGGAAATATCCGATAATTTCGGAGCTCTTGTGGTATTACATGCGAAAATTTTTTCGCACATAGCCCTGATTATAATCTTCAAAGAGCTCCCTAGACTAATTTTAATTTACCACCTCATTTCTGACAGATATAGATATATATTTTGTTAACATGTCGGTAAGAGCAATTTAACGATTTTTATTTTTTGTTTGATTAACTACTCGACGTATTTCTATGAAAAAAATATGCATTGCGGAACTAGTGTCAACCAATTTATATAAAAAAAGGAATCAATTAACCATCTTATACCTGAGCGATAACTTGAGAAAGTTGGGTTTTCTTCCAAAGAGGTCGGAACAAGTAAATTCATACTTTTGATGCGGCAACAACGCCGCTACGGCTCGTCGCGCTTTTAGTTAAAAGATTTTGCCAAGACTCACTTTTTCAATCTCCACATTTTTCAATTAAAGTATTTCATTACAGTTAGTGCGCTATAGATGTTCACCAAGCACTGAAAAGTCCACAATTCTCCTTCCAGGGCAAACATTCTGTTTTTTTCTCTCCTTCAACAGCATTTCTCTTCGGATCAATCTTTTCCGGTTTTTTTTGTTTCTTTTGCACGTGTCATATTAGAAAAAAAAATTCTTTCCTTTTATTCAATGGTCTTGATAAATCGTCCCCTGGGTGTGAATCTACTTGACATTTTTCTAATTATTTTAAAACAACTCAACCATCTCAAGTGTGAGATCTTTTAGGTTATAATATACGTCACGAAAAAAGAAAGAGCTTCTGCTAGAGAGAGACTACGCATGGTTGCCACGATCGACGTTGTTCAGCGTTAGCTGTGTGGGCACGTATCGATGCTCAGTCTACTCGTGTGTGCGTAAAGCGCGTTGGACTGTACTTTGGTAAAAGTTTGCGGTTTAACTGAAGCGCTCAGTGCAGCGGGATCCTTGCGGTCAACCTGAGAAATTTTGTCACTGCCGCTCTCGATGTAACAACCTTAAGTTGGTGAAAGGATTTAGTGATGACGTTGCAGAATAAACCAATGATATTCCTTATAATCATGATAATTAAATTCCTTGTCATTGTTAATACTATAGTGCATTCATTCAAATAATAAAAAATGAATTTATGAATAAATAATTCAGGAAAAACGCGAATTTTCACAGAGGAGAGCATTTACCCTCCACGGAGATCTCATGATAAAACTTTCCAGTGCCTAAATGGAAGTCGTCAGGTGTTGGCACACTTTTAGTACAAAATTAGAAGTTTCCTCGAAGGGTTTCTACACAGAAATTATCCGACTTTCCTCTGCGTGAGTTCTCTCTAAAAATATTTAAAAAATTTGACAGATAGTTTTCCTAAATTCTAATAATAAAAAAATTCGAGATGAATTGCCGGAAGCGCACGAGTCAGTCATTGGCTCATTTGACACCTAATAATATAGAAATAATATAAACAATAATGCATAAATTTGTAGTTTATAACATCCTTAATTTTATGTCATTTCACTCACTTTTAATCATTATTTTATTAAAAGGATCGGAATACATTTTTTTATTTCTGTATAAAGAAAGAAGAAAAAGAATTTCACCATCACTGGACATTTGGTATCAACCTCTGTGTAAAGGCCGTGCGTCACAACCGGCACATCGCATGGCCTTAATACTCGCGACCTATCGACGTGACCTGCGGCTATACCTGCAAGAGGAGAAAAGGGTGTCTCATCGATACCACTGCGTGCGGGCACACTTAAATTGAAAAAAAATAAAAAACCCACGTTGATACGACAATGTTGGCCAACTGCAATCTGCCAACAAATTATTTGAAAAAAAAAACTGAAGAATTGAAATATCTCATGAACTAATCAATCCATTCAAAACTTTTTCAATACCAACCATTTCATTGCCAAAGGGAAAATGGCTGCCAAATCTCATGTTGATGAATAAATTTTCGTAACGTTACCGTGCTAACCAACTTTTTTGACAACAGAAAAATTGGAATATCTCGAAGGCTCAGTAAGAGCAAAGATACATATTTTGATTCATTGAGATAGAGTATAATATTTAGTATACAAATAAATGTAGCACCACAATCAATTACTTTAACTAGACCTCTTTATTACAGGCACGAGGAAGGCACGACTGACCTAGAGGACCGGTGTCCAGAGATTCAATTCTTACTATTTGAAAAACCTTTACTAAGGGAAAAAACAAGAGAACGTTTATGACTCCAGAGGACAGAGTTTTCTTTGAATAGAACATATGGTAAGGATTACAATGCTCTCAACTTCAGAGCACAACAGATCATAAATTAGTCCTTTTCTGGGGGTTCTTTCAAACACATCATAAACCTTGTTGAGTGATTTTTCAAGATAAACAGAAGAGCAGTGTTCTAATTTTCTAACAGACAGTTTTCGAGATATTTGCGAAAACCGGTTCAGAACGAAATGGAAATTTATGAAAAATGGCTGGACACAGACTTAGTTTTTAGTAAAACCTGTTCTTTAATGAAATTTGGCATTTCTTGGAATAATTTTAACCGTTTATTCCTTCAATTTTCTATAATAGCGGGCCAAGTTGACCATGCGTACATACACGGTCATGGTCCTCAAATTTTGTATTTTTAGTAAAGTAGCAAAACAAAATTAGGAAAATGTGAAAATGGAACGATTAGGAAATCTCCATTTGGAAGCAAAACTAACTACGGAAGAGCGCAGGCGACGTCGGACCAAACTGGTCACGAGACACTTGTATACAAGTCTCGTGATCCAGAGAATGTACTGCGATATGATTGAATTTACAAGGTAAAACCATAGAGGTTGAATCCCGCAGCGCACTTCCACTCAACTGTGGTCGCAGCATAACCACCGTTTCAAAATTTCATGGGCTCATCTCTGAGATCAAGTGAATGGGGTTTATACATTCACCCGAATATTATAGAGTCTATTATGGGGGATTAAGAAGGATTTGCCGAGGATTAACTTAGGATTGCGTTGAGAAAAGCGACTAATTGAAAACATGGTATTTAATATCGTATCACCTGAATAATGAGATTTCAGAAGAAAACAAGCAGACGACCGACGATATTCGACACAAGTCATGTGACCGATACTTTACGCGTTAATATTCCGTTTTCCTTCATTTCTACCAATTCGATTAGTAGGATACTTCCGAATGGATCGGCAGCAATTGGATTTCAAATATGAAAGGGTAGATATTTGTGACGAGAGTTACCTGTGGTACTGACATGCACCGGGGGATTTAGAAATATATATTTAATCTATTAGTAACATGAACTTCAACTGAACCAAAAATTTTGTAACAACCACCCAACGGATTGATATCATAAAGGCTATGCCATACCAAATTTCAACTTGTTATCCGAATTCCTCATCAAATTATTGAGGGTAGAGTACGGAAAATATTTGTTTTTTGGGGAAAAATGGAAATATCTCGCTATTCTTGTGCAAAACAATGCATATGTTTTCGTAGCTGTGTATGGTGCCCACTGACATGAGTATTTTGAAAAAAAAATGAAATCTGTTGGGCGGTTCATGAGGTACAACGTTACCATGCAAACAAACGTTTGCACGGTAATTGGACCGTGCAAACAATTTTGCACAAAATTGGAATATCTCAAAACCTTAACAAGAACGGGTGTATATATTTTGATTGATTGAGATAGGGTACATCGAGATGAATATTTTGACAAGTGAAAAATTGAAATGGGTTCCATAGTTTTCGAGATATTTGTGAAAACCGGTTCAGAACAAAATGGAAATTTACGAAAAACGGTTGGACCAATCGACCTGAAGTTTCCCACAAACTTTAGCCGTTCATTTCCGAGGGGCCATTCATTCGTGACATCACTGTGTCACTTCGGGCTGAAATCATGTTTGAAATCACATGAAATCTCATGAGATCGGTCGAAGTTAATTGTAATCAGAGAAATTCTGGGATTTCATCGATTTCAGGTGACTCCAAATGAAATCACATGAAATAAGTGAAATGCCATGCAATCAGTGAAATCGCATGAACTATAACACCAAAAAATAAATAGAAAACCGTCCGCAGATAAGACAAAAAAAATTCGAATGTATTAAATAGGTGAAATATACACGGAATATTTTCGATGAATTCAACGTGTTTTGCATCGAGGTGTTAACCAACTTTTGTTTTCATCTTCGGACGCTTTTTCTACGGGGGAAAAAACAAACACACAACGCGACAGGATCGACTCATGAAATTCTCAGAGTAAATCGATCGACGAATTTTCTCAGTATCTCCCAAATCGACGTTGGACGCGTTTGAACTGGTAATTTCGACCACACGCGAAGTAGTACAGTTATTAACAAAACGTCGTTAAATCATTTAAAATCGTGAAATCGTGAAATCACCGGAAAAAAATCCCTGGCAGTCACATGAAATCAACGATTTCAAGAAATCATTGAAATCATCTCGAAATCAGCAATCACTGTGTCATCGAATTTTTGAATGAATGGCCCCTCGTTCATTCCTTTGATTTTCTGAAAGAGTGGGCCAAGTTCACCATACACACATACTTCTCAAAAATTTCTATTTCCATGTTTCAGGCTATTCTACATTACTTCCCCGCAACATTCGCAGTCCATAATTATGAAAACAACCATTTCAGTTCCCAGAAAAATTCAAAAAACGGACGGTTACAAAGCTCCCATTCAGAAGCAATAACAGAATAGAGAGAAAAGAGCCGACTTGAAACCACCACCTTGACAACGGCTGGCACAATATCCTCAAAGATTTTTCCAACATATGTGTACACACCCGAATACCCGCGACGTAGGGGAAAAGCCTCTTGTGCGACCGAGTGTCGTATGACTCATTGGCAGAGCTCTATCGGTTATAAACACGCCGCTAAACACAATCTCCGTCTCTTTTTCTCCCCATCATCTTCACTAGGTACCGCTGGATGAATGCACCAAGTCGTTTGACACACCCTCGGGACATTTAAGCATCTCTTCCCCCCCCCCCCGGACGCCGCCTGCCAGCGTCACCACATCGTCTTCTCTTTGCCCAGCGGGTGTATACGCTCTGGCGCTCCGCAGGGAGCAGCTGCTTCTGCCTTTACACCGGGCGGTTCATCTCCGAATGTGCCCGTAGGTCAAACAGACAAGAAATCAGTTGAATATGAGAAAACTAAATGATGTATAACGAGCTTTGATGTGGGACAGAGACCCAGTGAAACATCAATATCAATTGCTTTGATTTTTTCTGCTCTTCAAGGTATTTCACCGCAACTTTCAAAGAAGGGGGAGAGAAATAGTCCGGATAAGTTATAGTAATGTTTGGTAATCGTGGTGAAAATGTATCGACTGCTCGGTAAAAATTACTGACCGGTCGAAATACATTAATTTTGCTCGAACCGTTGGTGTTTGTTATTGGATGAAGAATCAAACGGTTGGATCACGCGTTTAATAAAATGAATACTCGATCATATTTCGTAATACGTGATATCTTTATCTTTATTCTTAAAACATAAAAAACACACTTTCACAATTGTTCTGAATTTATAAGTTGTGGATTTAAGAAATCGAAGGAACTTCACTGCTGAATACAATGACGGAACTATTTGCAGCGCTTCGATCAAGGCGGAAATGGAAACCGATTGGTTCCGTGTTGTTGCAAAGTTGGAGACTAAACTTGAACTAACTGAAACGAAATAAGTATTCGCACATAAAATGATGAATGGAGTGGGGGAAGTATGGTCATAAGAAACGAGGGCGGATAATCGGGTCTTACTTGGGCCGTAGGGTCTGCGGTAGAGTGAGCGGCCCTACTAAACACATAACAAATAAACGGCGGAATTTCGGATAGATTATATATTAAGAAAATTTGGTTAATCTTGGGGAATTTCCGACGCTATGACACCATTGGTATGATCACTGGCTGAAGTCAGAGCAACACTAGAAAGTTTCAAGCTTGAATCAGGCTTGAACTAGGCTTTCTACCGGGCTTGGGGTGACCTATCAAAATAGCGTTGGCCCTAGATTGACATCACCATCGGTTGAAGCTAGACCCATGGTAGGAAATGCCAGGCTTGACAGTTCAGAGTCAACTACGCTTGACCCTATTCTCAATGTTTGGCAACTCCTACCAGGGATGTAACAATAAAGGCAAAAAAACATTTTATTATGGAATTTTTAACAAATTAAATTCATTTGCTTCGATTTATTGGTAGCTATTTCAAAAAATTTACTACTTCAAAATACCTCAAATACTATAAAATGAAAAATAATTAATTTCTTTCTAAAAAATATTTCTCTATCGAAAAAAATATATTTTTGATTCACTCATTGTTTTACTCACTGTAAAGTTAAAAATTCGATAAAAAAATACCTATCCACTCCTCCCTGTCCCTTCAGAAAATCAGAATTATCCACCACATTTATGAAACTCCTCGAAACAATCTCGAACAATATCCCTCAAACAAATGTCCTTCATCTCGAAAAAGGCCTTCATAAAAAAACAGTAGGTAAAGTTTATCTGGGTGTGGTAGTGCTCCGCAACTTGTAAAAGAGGGAGAAATAGTGAGGAATTGGTAGAGGACCAAAAGGACTGTGTATGCCATGGTAGAGGGGAGGTGGGGGGTGAATTGGATCGATCGCAACGGTTCACCTCGTCCTCGCTGGTCGCTCTGTGTTGGCCCGCCCGGCCAGGGCGCCTGTGCCTGCCGCAATCCGTCTGGCTTCTCGTGCAGCAACCAAACCTAACCTGACTTCACTCAATTCTATCTCATCTCTATACCTATACCTCACCCTTCTGTCCACTGAACATGATGCCTAGGGCTTTCCATCCAATTCTGCATTGTTCCTACTCCCCTCACCGGGCGCCGACTAGTTGTTCGCTCTCCGCTCTGTCCCATACTATTCTTAATGGACCAGCGTGAATTGCAAGGATGCGGAGGTGGATCACCCGCAGAGTTGAGTGGAACGCGCGAGCATGAAAATATCTTTCAGAATTGACCCACCATCTTGAGCCCCTGACATATTGAATTTTATCAGCGGCTGATAATTAAAATGGCGCGGAGAGGGTAGATAATTGGGGACACGTCAATATATTCTGGAAAAAATGTCCCTTCAAAAATGTACCGGACCTAAATATCCGATATCCAAATACCCTTCAGCAAGATTTTTTTTCTTATTTCAAGTGTTGAAATCTGTACATAAGGTTTATTTACACTGTCGCTCTATTACTGAATTGTGCCCTTACATTCCTGTATCAACTCCGGGTTGATACACTCGAGCTACCAAATTAATATCACTTGAGATGTGATTTTTTCTCTGAAGTCCCTCCGAGTGTTGGTTTGTCATTCGATTAACAAGAATTGCGTGAGAGGAAACTTAATGGATTAGGGACACTAATAATCACATTACACTGACACTGGATTGCTGAAAAATCTATTTGCTATTTTTTATTTAACACGGCCTTTGCGTACATATGGATACGAAAAACTTAAAACTTCACTCCCAAAAACGAACTGACTGATTTTTTGTTTTCCTCGTGAGAGTGTCCGAAGAAACAGGAGGAAATTTGCTATACAGACTATTTGTCTCTGATTGGTAGGCGAAGAACCTTCGAACTCATTGATGGGAGTAGACAGGGTATGAGTTGAAGGACGGCAATAATGTGACATTTTTGAAGTCATAAATTGCTGACCAGATCTTTCTGAAAGTGTGTTCAGCGTATGGGTGCTATTAAAATTTGGGTTTCCCACCATAAATGACGGGTTCGTAGGTTATTGGTCTTTGCGCGCGATTTTAAGGTTGACAAAAAAAGAATTGTTGAAAGGCTGATGAGGTCTGGGGAACAAGATTTTTCGCAGATGACCAGCAGCTTTGTCCAAACTACTAGGTAGTGCTTTTCTCTCCAATTGCCGGATTAGACGAATGAAAAAGCGGATAAAAATTGTACTTATTCGCGTCCGCTTTCTTCTTTCGCTCTCCAAAGTGCATGGCAAGTTAGAATATTTTCCCTCTTCTGGAGGATAATAAATTATAATTAAACACAATTAGACGATAAATAAAAATAAAGTTGTTGGAGACGAAACAATTCCTTTAAATATTGAATAATTATTTCTATTACTTGAAGTCTTGCACTTGAAAATTTGTTCGTTGTATCAGGAGGAGTGGAGGCAGAGCTTCTTAGTCTAGTTAACAATTTGTTTCTTTGGAACTTGGGGGAGTACCACAGGATGTGGTCAAAATCTTGCGATTCTGCTCCGCATGAGTAGCCCGAGTCATTTATAATTCCCACCCGGTGTAGTGATGCTTCTAGATGGTAGTGGTTTACTCTAATACGATTGACACTGGTAATAGATTGCATTGCTTGTACCATGAGGGGTGTGGAGATTGTCTAAAGTTTAATTCAAAGTATTTAGTCCCTTTTTTCTGATGGTTTGTTACTTGTACCAGAGCATTCCTCTATTTCAAAATGATGTCGGCAATTTCAGTAAGATTTTTTTGAAGTTTTTAAAAATCCCTTTTAAAATTATGACCATTATTTGAATTTCGATGCATAATCAGAAGGTCCCATTTTTTTTCAGCAGAATTTTAGTGCAAAAGTCAATCCCAAAATCCCCACTGTGGATGGTCGTCTAAAAATCCGGTTTCATTGATAAATTTTTCTGGGTGAATATTCTTTTTGCGGATATTCCGCCGCAGATATTATTGTCGCGAATATTATGACATGGAACGGGATGACTTTGTGTTAGCGGGAGACGATGTTTGTCGAATAGTTGTTGAACGGAGAAAGTCACGATGAGAATTTTCTTTTCAGCCATCGGAAATGGCAACTTCGACGAATAGTGAGAGTATGAATGGGACCAACCCTCATTGTCGGAGAAGGGGGTCTTGCACTAGGGACCCAGTAATCTTCTCCGGGAAACTCTGTCCCGGTTGACGGCGTGAAAGAAAATTAACACAAAATAACTTCCACTCGGAAGCAAAAAACATTCCTCCCTGGGATACGCGCGAATAGGCCGGAGAAGGGGGGGGGCACTTTGGGATATTCGTGAGATGCGAATTTGGAAGACTACAATCTTGAATGGTGATTTTCATAATTATATCTATTGGATAAAAATGTTTTCGCACCGTGAATTGCTGTTGCGTAAAACACTGAAGCCGATTTAAAAGAAAAACTTTTCCCAATTTACAATTCAACTCAGCTCACGCATAGGGGTGGGTGGAGGCCACGAACACTAAATTTTTTGTTCTACTCACACGGAAAGATAACTTTTTTTGTGGATATATCTATGACCTCGACGTCCATCCATCAAACAATAACCCGTGAAACAATGTTCCCACGCGAGGGCGGGAAGTGTTCGCTTTCCTTCCCCGCATCACAGGGGAAAATAGAAACTTTCGTTTGTAAACGTGGTGGAAAATTCATGACATTCCGTATTCAATAATATGAAATTTTGTTAATAAACATGAGAAGAATTATACAAGACCTGTCGCTCGATAATTAGTCAACTTTCACGGGGGCATCACGGGGTTCAAATGAGATGGAACTTACATATATGTAGTAACTAAGAATTTCTTTCTTTTTATTTATGTTCTCGTATTTTTTATACGAGCGTTTTTGTACCCCTTGTGTTTTAGTTCTAGGTAAAAGAGCGATAAGGTTTGAGAGGGTCTAGTTTAGTTTTTTAAGAGTGTGTATTTAGAAATTTTAAGTGTCGAATATCGACGAATATTTATGTCACATCATGTGGAACACATTAAAGCGTGAATAGGGTCAGGAGAGCAGGAGTGTGGTCCTGAGTGCCAATGCGCTCATTGTTTAGGACAAAGATTGCCTTAGTTTTACAGGTGAGACCGTTGTGTGATTAGTTTTAAAAGAGGGAAATAAAGAATAGAAATAACTGGACTTTTTGGAAGAGAGATCGGTGGAGAAGTTAGTTTGTCGCGAGATTTCGAAGGAGTAGCACAGAGCAGATCATAAATTCATTTTCGCGTGTTCTTTTATATTTTTCTGTATAAGTTTTAATAAAGTTAATTGTTATTTAATAATTTATAAAATACTCCAACCTTTGATCCTACCTATATTCGCTTCAAATAAGGCTGACTTGTGAAACTAGTGTTCACCTTCCTTATTCAGTGTCAATACGGCTTGCGGGGAGGACACATAGAATGCTTACGATATGGAATGCACTTTTTTTCGTTCATTCTTGTATTTAGCTAACGATACATCCCCATAATTATATTGCATATATTGGAAAGAGACCCATTTACAACAAGCTGTCATTTGCTATTATGACAAGACCTATTTTTACGGTTTGGAAAATATTCGGGAAATTATTCCCGATTATTTTGCTCATCCCAATTTCAACCAATCAAATGGTGGCATTTCCCGTCACGTGGTACAAATAAAAGGGTTTGACTTCGGATATTTTTCGGATATTTCCCTGTTTGTTCCTAAGCAATGAAAATATCCGATAAACAATTTGTAGGTGTTTCAAACCCCAAAACTGTCATTAGAAAAAATCAAATTCAAAGACTTTACCTCAACATGAGCAGATTTGGAGGAGAATTCTTGGACATTATTGACCAAAAAATTAAAAAAAATGTTCCTAATAATAAGGTGAAGAGAAAAGTCGCAATTTGGAAACAATCCTCTGCATTTTGTGCAGACAGAAAATATACGCTGGAAGCCACAACTACGAGTGAAAAACCATACCATATGACGTGAAATGCCACACATTTAATTGCTTGAAATTGGAATGACAAAAAATAATCCAGCCAAAACCCCTCGACCTTTAAAATTAATCGGATATTTCCCTCCAGTTTCCCTGCGTAGCACCAATCGGGATAAGTTTGGCAGGAAAACCCCGGTGCTTCGCATTCAGGACTTTAAACCTGCAAAACTTATCCCTCTCGTTGCTACGTCACGAAACTCTCGAGAAATATCCAAAAATTTTGAAGGTCTTGGGGTATTACTATTGATTATTATACGATTGTGCAAAAGTGCCCCCTTTTGACGTTACATTTTCAGTCACGTGATATTGCTTGTGTTCTCTCTCTAGTACGGTTGTCTCACCAACCGAATTCAAATCCTAATTTCACATGTCATTCAGCCGGTATGAATCTCAATACTTATTTATTTTCTTCAAGAAATTAATCATTTTTCTACTTCATTAATCGAATAATTTTAGGAATCTTCCTCCGCCGCCGAAATTCAGCGTTTCATTAAACTTCAAAGAAAAACCTCCGCAGCTGTTCAGCAGCCGCCTCACCTTCTCCCTCTTTGCCAGGATATTACTAAAAACTCTTGAATTACCTTCCTCACCCACTCAATAAACTCACTGCCATCATTATGGCAAGAGAGCCCGGCTGAAAAGCCCAAAATTTGAGTGACACGAATTAAAATTGGAGGAATGAGAGACACTAACGGTTAAAGGGTAATTGCCTCATCTGTATTTTGATGAAAACACGGGAGTGAAGAAAGGAAGTCCGTGCCTAGCATTCGACCAGACACGAACCAGCACCTATATTATTAACTTTGAATATTACTTCTCCACAAGTTCTGAAACATGATAGAAAAAAAAATGTTTGATTAAATGAAGGGGAAACCTTCATTCCGTTATCCTCCTTTACGGTAAGAAATTTCCAAGTTCGTGGAAATAGCCTTTTCAATTACCTTTTATTAATCGCTGGATTATCTTCATAATCGGTACTTAAGACGGAATGTTGAGATACCTGTTTCTGAGAAAAAGAAAATCTCATCTGTTTTTCCAAGTTCAGTAGGTTTTCGAGATACAGGTGAAATTTTTTATTTGACATCTCGACAAATTTTGAAATTGTGGAAAAAAATTTATATCACATGTGCGTGCAAAGAGCAGAAACCGGTAGATGATGTGCGAGTTTCTTGATTATGGTATACTTCTCGGGTATTATAAACGAAGACCGCTTACGTAGCGCCATCATCATCAAGGAATAACCTCATTTTGACTAGGGGAGGACGGGACGAAATGCACTGGTGAAGCAAATAAGAGCTCCTAAAAAACTCATCCTATTAATGCGCGGAGAGAAAAATAAGTGAATTTTTATAGTGTCATTCCGATAAAACTTGTTCTCGACTCAGAAAAACTTCTGTATCGGCCTCGTAAAAATTCAAAGTCTAATGAGCGACGAGAAGATGGACGCCAAACGACTGATGCACCAGATCCCATGATGGAGTCCAACGTCGGCAATAATCGACTACATTCGGCGCTCATCGTCAACTAATCACAATGAATTATCGAAAAATTGCTGTACGGCAGTGTAAAAATTGAAGGAGGACACAATAAAATAAACTGATCTAGATAGAAATTTTGAAAGGATTTCAATCAATTTTTCATTTAGACTCAAATGAAAAAGGACAGATCTTCAAATTTTATAGTACTGTTTTGTAAATTTGACGAAGCCCCATATCATTACTTACAAAATATTTGCTATTGATAGGAATGTTTATGTGTAAATAAAACACATTCCAATGTTCTACCTTTTGCATCTCGGATCAATTGCTCGGCACAATAATTTTTCTGTGACTTATCTCTCCATGTGACGTCTTCACTCAAAACTAACATCGTATACACGGCGACAAATAGTCGGTCAAAAATTATGTGACTAGTCACGTAATCCGTAAGCGTTTGTCATTTCTTAATAGTTGTTGTAACACCAAAAGAGAATAATTCTGAAATCATCGAGATGTGGCGACTCATCGTGTATTGTAGGACAATCTAGGTGAAGAGGGAAAGCTGATCGCTGGGGGTGATGGCGGCCGGTGGCTTTCCAGTGGAGTTACTATCGCAAGAAAAGCATTCCGGTTAGAATAGGTGACGTAGAAATAGATACAGCGAACCATCGCCTAGATGCCGAAGATCACGTGATCGACACTGTCGAAGATCGGAAATCTCTGGCAGTGAAGGTGAGAGAGCGTTCGAATCGATAGGAACGTTTTCTCAACTTTCCCTGATACCGTCGCGCAGCGCGACGCAAAGTGAGTCGTTTGCCACTACTGGATCTCGCAGGTCCTCACGGGCCACGGACAGTTCCAGTCCTATCTTCAAGACCGATGCCGACTGAAGAGTCTGCAACTGCGGCCAAGCTGAAGACACCGTCCAACAACTCATCATGGACTGTCCGATATATGCACCAAAGAGGGTGTGCATCGCAGAAATAATTGAGAATCTTCAATAGCCGCTAGTGGCACCAGCTCTTGTGTCATCTAGGGAGTCATTCGGCGCGTTCACCGGATTTTGTAGAGAGTTCATGTGGGTGAGGTGTGCGACTGCTTATGCGGTCATCGAAAATGGCGACTTTGACGAAGAGTGAGAGTATGAATGGGACCAACCAACCCTTGTCGGAGACGGGGATCTTGGAGCGGGGACCCAGTAATCTTCTCTTGGGTCTATGCCTGTCTTGTTTGGTGACATGAACAGGAATTAGTATCAAAAACACGACTTCCTGGGGAACGCGCGGGAGTCGCGAGAGGCGCTGGGGTCGACTGTGGAGTGTTTGGGGGGGGGAATCCCCGAAATCATAACCTTAAAAGGTGGTTTTTATAACTACGCAGTGAATAATGATGAAGATTTTCACTACGCTGAGTTCTCATGAAATTCCTGATGCGCACTACAATGCTACATATTCATGATCAGTTTAGTTAGAGATTTTCCACTATGGAATACCTCAACGTAAATTCAGTTTACAATGACGTTATCGACGACTTCCCAAACGTGTTTTTAATTCAATTGAGATACAATTGATTCGAAAGATTGCGGCCAATCACTATTCATTATGCATTATATCAATATTTTCCTATTGCTGCTCTAGAAAAGTGGAAATTCTTCATACACTCGTGGGTATCTACCTAAGATGGAACCTTCGATCGATCAGGACTTGCATTTGCAAATCAGTTTTGATTTGCATTTGAAACAAATACTACAATGGAAGTAAACATTTGATAGGCTATGACACACGTACCAGTGGAAGACGTTAAGTGTTGAGTAATCAGTGAACAATAAATGACAGTAAAGAAATGACGATGCTTACTTTATGATGCCCCCAAGTTGTAATTGTATCTGTCTTTCGCCCATCGCACCCAATCATCAGGTCATAGCGACCCTCCTGCTTAACGACCCAATCGCTATGATCACTCACCTGAAACAAGAGAGAGAAAGAATTATTATTATTATGTTTTATTTGTTTGAATTTCATGTTGAATTCTGTATTGAGAAGAGAAGCGTATAGAGATATGAGGAATAGTTCCGCGACAGGGTATAATTATAAATGAAAAAATATATCATCAAAAGCAGTTTGTTACTAAATTTGAATGACTGTGGAACCGTTCAACGAATGAAACGGAATTTAGTTTTAAAATTTCAGTAATGGAAGCACTAATTTAAGGATGCAAAAACACCGTCTTATTGTCCAAGAATAGGCTGAATGAAGCCTCAAAATAGGTACCAGGAAATAGTATTTTTCATGTTTAGGCGCCAAATTTTTTTTGACCGGATCTATGATATTATTTTATAGCAGTCGCGAAGAAAACCGCGTTTTTAATCGAGCGAAACGAGATTAGAGGCATGTTTTTTCGGTCGCAATGACATACTCTTTTCTGCCAGTGCACCAAGACGAGTCATGGAGTATGTTCGGAAAGTCGAGATGAATTTCTGAAATTTACTCGAATGTAGACGGTGGCCAAAGCGGCTAGGCGTGAGCCTGGTGTGCGGAAGGTTGTAAGTTCAAACCCCAGCGGATGCGAATTTTCAAAATTTGAGGCTCCGATGAGCGGGAGAGTGTCGGTGAGGCCGTCAGTCGGCTGTGTCGGGATGGGTTTTTCCTGTGGTTTCCTATGCTACCCTCCTATGTTCTATAGAAGTGTGAATGCAGGGTAGTGTAGAATCCACAGCCGCATGCGCCCGGGGATTGATAGGGTCAATTAGCCGATAAAAAGGGCAGAAAGGGCCGTCAAAAAATCGACGAGACATTACACAAGCGAAATAAGTAGTTGTGAAGACTCAACCAGTTCTATATTTCTTCAAGAAATTCGTAAAAAAAACAGATCAAGGAATAATTTTACTATGTTTCTTTGAGATATTTACTGAACATCAGGTTGATTTATAATGAAATTCAAAAATTGATCGGCAGCTTTGTAAACAATTCCGTCATCGAGCATGAGATATTTCCTAGTTAATTTTTCCATTACATATTTTTTTTCGCCGAGCGTATCAATTCTCCAAAATTACAGCCCTACCCTTCCTCAGTTTTATAAATAATTGTGCAATCGAACATGAGTAATGCTCTAAATAATTTTTCCATTTTTTCTTCTCCCCGAGACTCCAAAATTACAGCCACATCCTTAAAACTTTAAACTTCTTTTATGCCTGTGGTAGAGCCAGACATTTTTAACCTTCATCCCACACCACCAGACTGAAAACTGACGTCTCTTGTTCTTGTTTACATTTATCAAAGGTTAACCCCAAGAGAAAAACTTCTCTCCAGAAGTCTGAGCTCCGTCCCCCGAGTTTTTTCAATCGGTAAAATCACTCTTTGCCTCCGGAGATTGAGCCCGAATGGACATTCAAGGAGGCGTATGACGTGTGTTGCAAGCCCTGGTGATCCTTTGAGCCGGTCACCGAACACACACCCACACAGACCAACCCCTACACACGGGCATTTATTCTTCATAAAGCATGGTTTCCGTTTTCCAACGTTCGTTACATACATATGCCAAAAGCCCTTTACGCAGCAGCCGTGCGAATGTCCACTGAAGCCTCTGTACATCCTTTACTCGGTTTTCAACTTAAACCGAGAGGTCACTGGCCCCGCAATTCATTGAGTGAGAGGGGTAATAACAGGCTGTCAGATTTTTTTATATCTGAAAATTTAATAACGAATTTGACGACGTTTTTTATTGCATCCGAAGGGAAAAATTGCAATCATCGAGTTCGGACCACAAAAAAATGTTAATGTTGCTTGGAAACGATGGAGAATGGTCTGAAATGTGAAAGATGTAGGCGACAGGAGATGAGTTATTGAAAGGTATGTGGATATAGACCGAATGAACGTATGAACATCTGTCTGTGTGAACATTTTTTCGATAAGGAAAAAATGAATAAACTGATAGAATGGCGAGATCTGTTCGCAATAAAACAGAAATTATACAAATGTATAAAAGTACAGGTATCACATGTTTACATTAGTCCGAAAGGCCATTACTGTTTTATTTTTCGACAAAATCGTAAATTCTCACTGCCAACATCTTCGGAAATTTCAATGAATTTCCGACACCACAAAAATTATTACAATTTTACAAATATCCGACAAAATTTTTCCTGGTAAAGTCATTATCATAAAAAATTGAGTAAGAAATCCCATTAATCTACTTCATAACTGCCTCAACCGAAGAGCATGAGACTATGTAGCTGGAAGAATTAACTTCCAGAAACTTCTCACCGCGAAGATAAATCGTTAATTATTCATTCCACGCTGTAATCGATGAAGGAATGAAAAATAATTGTAGCTGGTTATTGAAATTCGTGACAGTGTCTCGCTTTACCCTTCGTCAATACTCGAGCACGTGTCACCTGTGTAGAGAAACCAAGAAACCTCTTTGTTCTCAACATTTACCCCTCCCCCAAGTCCTCACAATTTTTTCCACCATTTTTTATGTCTTTCTCTCTCTCTCTCTCTTTCATCTTTGTCACCAATGTGTAATGACGTTATCACCCTGAATGATGAATGGTCCTGATGGCTCTCTTGATCATTTGAAAAGAAGTTCCAACTTCTTGTATTGTTCTCAATCCTCAAAACCTTATACCCCCAAGTGACAGAAGGAGTTATGTATTGGACAATGGAGTCACGTCCGGTGACAACAGAGAACCATATGACTGGGATGTGAATTGGTTGGCTCTACCCGTCTGCGTTGTAGATGACAGCCATCATAATTCACCTTCTCTTATTCCATTCCGGCTCTCTCCATTCGCAAGGTCCTGTTGTGTTTCTTTTTTATTCAGTTGGTGTTGAGACTGTATTAGGTAGAAGTCTCCTGAGAAGTTTCCTCGCTGATGATATCCTCAGTCCTGTCGTACTGGGTTCATTACAGCTCTTGGAGGAGATGATAAATAGAAATTTGGTTGTTACCTTTGATAATATTCTATCTTAGCATCAACTATCAGAAAAATATTCAGGTAAATGCTACGATTGCCCAACATGGAACACAGCCTCATCCAGGGAATGTGGTGAGCACAATTCCCAGGTAGAAATTGAAACTTGAATACAGCCTGGTGCAAGATTCCCTTGGGCCAGTCAAACTAGGCGCAGGGTAGCAAGGATAGAATGCCGATAGGTGAACTGGTGAGGCTTGAAAACCATGCGGTTGATTTAACTAATAACAGATCCGTGTGACCTTATCTGCAGGTACAGAGGGAACCTACGCATAAACTTGCAGCGTAGACTATTGATGAGGTTATTACAAGAATACAGTGATAGCCTCGGTTATCCTGAATCTTTTTTGTTCTACATTAATGGTGCCATAAGTCCTACCAAAACTTATTTCTAATTATGACCTGAACGTTTTAGACAAATAAAACGAAGATCTAAAACTTCATCTTAAATATTTTCACACCAGCTAACTCACACATAGCTCGGTTTTAGTTAAAATTCCGACTACCAATGATCATTTCATGATGTCCCGTATTTAATAATATGGAATTTTATTAATAAGAATGAAAAGAAATATAGAAGATCTATCCTTCAATAATTTGATTGCTCTAAACAAATTTCACACGGTCAATATGAAATTTAATGTATGAATATTTGCTTAAAATAAGGCTGACTTGTAAAACTAATGTTCACTTAACTTATTCAGTTCAAATGCTGCTTATGGGGAGCGCCCACAGATTGCTATTTATATGGGATGCAGGTTTTTTTTCATTCAGGCTTATATTTAACAAACGATACGTCCTAATAGTTACATTGTATATATTGGGAAGAGACCGATCCTGTGAAAAATATATTAATTACTTCGCCAACTAAATATTCTTCTGACAAGACTTTGAAACTGATTTTCGAATGGGAATTTCGGGCATTTGTTTGTCCAAAACAAATATGATTGACAAAATGATATTTTTCTCTCGGTATATCTAGACCGAATGAATTCAACTTTCCAAACCCAACTCTTATTTCTATCTGGGTTACTATTTGGACGCAAATATATCCAAAAGGACAAGGAACAATGGAAAAATTGTAAGCGAGTGATCAGGAAGAATTGCTACGACAGTCTCGAAAGTGAATAATCCAAATAATGTTAATCTGCTATCTCCACCTGTCTCCTTTTATTTCCTCCTAATTTCGTGAAATTTTATCTTAGGATTGACACGAAAATGTTTGGAGTTTGTATATAGAATGGACATTGACCAAAACATATGGTAATATTTCGAATAATATTAAGACTATTCAATTAATTAAGATTTTATGTCAACGATCCTCCTCAACTCCTTCTGTGAACCACATGTGTCCTGCCCTTAAAAGGTAAGAACCTCCGATAAAAAACAAATATGATTTTACTGCGCGTTTAAGAAAATTGAACGAATATTTAAGTATCCTTTCAATTTTCAATCTCCAATAGTTGAAATATGCTCGGTTTATGCAAAAAGTAACATTAGGCGGGATCATGAATGCAAATGAAGGGGCGAGAGAATTTATGAAGAATCGAGGAAGTGCGATCTTTCTTCGGCGAAGAATTGATGAATATGAGAAATAATTTGGAAGCGTATGATAAAGTTGAGCTTTTAAAATTTCGAAACTACAGTGACGAAGGTAATACTTGAAGGGAGACTTTTTTCCGTGGGCTGCGAGTGTGATAAATAAATGAAATAACGTAAATTCTACTCGATAAGTGATTTTTAGGAATAATGATGGATGCGAAGAATTTGTTCCGTTAAAAAAAAGTTTTATGAGAAAGTGACGGACTATAAACTGTTAATAAATATGTTTGTACTTGAAAAAAATTTCAAGTTTATTATTATTTTATGAATATTTTTAAAACGCTAACTTCGTGTTGTTGTCGGATTTTCTTAATTCAGATCTGCAAAATTTGAATAATAAAATTGTCAGAAAATGTTTGGAAACTTGGGCTAAATGGGGGTTGAATGAAAGTTCTGATGGTTGACTACAAAACTTGAAAAGTCTTTCACTGGAATAACAATAGCGAAATTACTTGGATATTCCTACGCTACTTCCGCCAGTAAATCCAGAGAACATACGAGTAGCGAAGAAGATTGTGCGCCTTGAACTTATTTTGTACGCGGCAAAAAATATACTTGAATCAAATATATTTTATACGCAATTCAAGTATATTTCATTTTTGATGACCATGTTGAGAAAAAAATCATTTTTGCTTTCAGTCGAAAACTTTTTAATCGCCGGATTTCTACTTTTGCTTGGAAATTATGTAGAATGGTCTGAAACGTAAGAATACAAAACTTGAGGAGGATGTGTATGTGCGCATGGTCAACTTGGATCACTATTTTAGAAATTTAAAGGAACAAGCTATCGAAACTCACCATGAAATCAACTAAATTGTACATCAACATAATTTAACCGTACATCAACTAATCAACTTGTAAAGACTGTAATAACCCGCATTGAAATTGACCACGCGTTTTAATAAATTAACAAATCGTTGTGTGTGATAATTTCCGCGAGTTAAATTCTTTACACGATCAACCAGTTTCCCGGAAATCTCCGGATCCACCCTACTCAACTGTGCCCTCAACAAACATATGGTATAGAAATTTAAAGTTGTTCTAAAGTTATAAGGACTAAGTCTGTGCCACATTTCAGCCCCATTGGCCCAGCCATTTTTCATAAATTTTCATTGTGTTCTGAACCGGTTTTCGCAAATATCTCGAAAACTGTCTGTTGGAAAATTAGGCCACAGCTCTTCTGTTTATCTTCAAAAATCACTCGACAAGATCTATGATGTGTTTGAAAGAGTCTCCAGAAAAGGAATAATTTGTGATCTATTGTGCTCCGAACTTGAGAGCGTTGCAACCCTTACCACATGTGGTATTCAAAGGAATCTTTGTCCTCTGGGGTCATAAACGTCGTCGTGCCTTCCTCGTGTCAATAATAAAGTCATAAAGTTAAGTAATTGATTGTGTTGCTACATTTATTTATCTACTTTTACCCATATCCCAATACAACTAAAAATGTTATATTATCCAACTGTAAGTCTCATCTAAGTAAAATACACTATTTCTTATAATTTCCACATAAAATTTTATAATTAATTCTCTACCAGTGAAGAGTCAACTTTCTATAAACCGAAATGTCAGCCAAACAAGTTTCTCATCTCCACACCAGTCCACAATTGTTCAATTCTGTTCAACCGCAGAGTCCACTTGTCCGCCGAAATTTCTCAAGTAAATGAAATTTTTCATTAGAAAAAAAAACAACTCGGTCGATAAAGTCGAGTAGTGCCGAAGTTGCGGAGAAGACGTCGATTCCGCAACGCACGCGTAGTTCAACTTTATTTTCTGTCTCCCTCAGCCGACATTCAAACAGCTCCGACCAACCTCACCCCCCCCCCTCCACACCTCTACCACTCCGACCGCCCGATCCCCACCCTTCCGTCACTGTTCACCTTTATCACAGTCTCTTCAGCTCAACTTCACAGTGAACTCATCGGGGAGGTATGCGGATTCCTAGGGCGAAGGTGGACGCTCTTCTCTTCTGTAGTGTATATCTCACCGTTTCGTATCCTCCTAGGATTGCTCGGTTTTAGATATAGAAGGTGAGCGTGGTCGACCTGGTTACACGCTACAAGACACTAGTGTATATGTATCTTTCTCCAGGGAATTGAGTGAGAATCGGCTATGGAGCCCTCTACTTAATCTCGTGGCCAACGACTTGGTAAGGAGAAATAGGAGGGGAGTAGGTCAGACAGGGGTCTAGACAAGATTCTGCAAAAGTTTGCAGACGCTCAATGACAATGGGGGGAGAGAAAATCGGATGAAAAAATATTGTTCCAGTATTATTTTGCGATGTGGCGGAGAACTAGGGAACCATTTTGGGAGATATTGACGCAAAACGTGGCGTTTGGGAACTGGAGATAGAGAATTTATTTAAACTTATTGGAAATAATAATTCTGTAAATGATTGTAACTATTTCTCTACTTTATTATTTAAGTCAAATAATTGTGCTCGGAAGACACATTCGATCTTTACCGATTCCTTAGAGGAACTAATTAGATTCAAGGGATTTAAATTAAAGGGAAACAACACCCTGGACCTGATGTCTCTCATCAACAATGGTCCCACTCACCCCCAAATTTCCTACAATTTTTCTCTCATAAAAATGTTTTCCAATTTCAAGTGAAAGACCAGAATAAAAGAAATACTAATCGTACAAAGACCTATTCATTCCATCTGTAAATTAATTTTTCATAAACATTCGAAATGTAAATTCTAATACTAATTAATTGTTTAAAAAATTTCAGCATTGTTTACCAAAATTGTTTTTTTTTTCTACAGTATTCGTTTCACTTCAGACTCTTTTGCGTATAAGAACTTTCCATGTAAATAATCCTCATTCATATTTCTCTCTGATTTGTTCCGTTTTCTGCACTCAACAACTAAATCTGATGGAAAATGTTGACTATATGATGACAGTTTGAATAGTACAATCATTAATAAGCTGATGTTCGTTCGTATCCTACAGATCCATTTTGCCCTAGAGCGCCATTTTGCATTGCTCTTCGTTTTATCCGGCCGACCCCTATTATTGGATGAAAGTCAGCAGAATTTGAATTAAAATCGAAATGCCTTAGTTTTTTAAAAGAAATTCTACTTTTGATTTTCATTAGACTATATCTGTCACACGACAGATCTATTATATAAAATTCGTTACATATGATATCAAATCTATAACATCTTCAGAGCTTATTCTTCCACTGCTTCTGGTAACACATTTTTTAAATAAACTTTTGATGGTAACATCGAATTCACCGTAGCATTACCCTTTCCGTAACACGTTTCGACCGCTCGTCGATTGCCCTTCGCATGTACCGTACCGTAATACTTACAATTTATCATACTTGAAATTTGTGACCTTGAGTCAGTTGACCGTTATAATTCTTTCTAGGTAGAGCTGACTTTCCGATCGCCGCATTTGGTTTCTGAATTGCGCTGACTAGTCCAGGGGTCATAGGGGAAAAACTTCAATATTGATCGAATAATTCCTATAAAAGGTTTTTTGTTTTCATCCCCAGTTTTAGTGGTGACGAACAGAAATGTGAAAATCTCCTCCTCAAATGTGCCCCAGGTATATTGTTCAAACAAATTACAGTAGTGGCTTTAACGTTTTTCCTGAATATCTCGGTAAACGTTGTTCGCCGCAAAAAAGAAATTGATACAAAATTATTTTTTATAAAATTCCACCTAAAAAAATTTGTGACATTTTTGTTCATTTTTATGATAGTTTTGAAAAGATAAGCGCGCAAAAGCTCGCGCTCAACTTTGTGTTGTTCGCCCTGCGGTCCCCTTGTATACCTTTTTGGATGACAGGAGAGACAAAGTTTGTTTACCGATAATAATACTAATAAATGGATTAATAAAAACTGTTGTGAGAACGCGTACTTTTTGACTAATAAGAGTTTTTGCATTTAAATTTATTTGCAATAAGAAGAAGGGCGGGACGGGGATCATTGGACGAAGCATGGTGGTATGTTATGCTATGTTATATTTTTAAATAATTTTTCTACAACTCCACCTGATTTGATGTCGGAAATTATTTGAATATTATTTATAGATGATATTTGGATGTCGAAATAGCAAGCGAGTGAGCGTCTTCACGCGTTAGTATCTCCGATGAGATTGTTATAATTTTAAAAAATGTTCAGACTTTTTTTGATCGTAATTTTATAAGGAATACTTTTGTATTCACAATTTTTCGATCTATTGTCAATATTTCTCGAAATATCGAATAAAAGCAATAAAATCGAAAATTCCAATTGGTTAAATAATACTTCCGAGTAGAATTCTTCGGGGGGGGGGGGGATTCCAGTCTTTAACATTAATATAAATTATATAAATAGAAAAAAAAAATAGGATTTCGACTAGATGTTCCAGAAATATTGCAGCTTGCGTCTTCAGGGCTGTCAGTTCTGATTTTAAGGTTCAATATGTAGGAGTGGTCCCTATATACTTTCCCCTGAGGTAGTGGGGTTGAGAAAGGAGATCAGTTGAGCAATCAACGCATCTAATATTTTCTCGCTTCGAATTCCAGATTTTACACGGAATTAATGACTGTATCGTCGAATAAATATTCCCACTGAATTTCGCTAATACAGTTACCAAAGGATTATTGATGAAAAAGGGGACAAATTTTCTGCTGATCGTTGGGATTATTCAAATCTTCCCCTCCCAACCGGATTTGATCGATATCGGAAATCGGTTCAATTTCCGTGCGACAATTTCACGGTCGTAGCGGGTGTGCGATAATCAAATAACCTCCCGATGTGACGAGGAGTACGCCCAGGTAGGAAATGCCAATGTCCACGAAACGGGCCAGGTCTGGCACGAGACTGGCTTGCCAGATCTGGGCCACCAAGCTTGGCCCGAGGCATGGCCAGACCGGCAAAGAGCATGGCTTGCCAGGCTTGGGTCACTAAGCTTGGCCCGTGGTATGGCCAGACTGGCAAAGAGCACGGTTTGCCGGGCTTGGGCAACCACGCTTGACCCGAGGTATGGCCAGACTGGTAAAGAGCATGGCTTGCCAGGCTTGGGTCACCAAGCTTGCCCCGAGACATGGCCAGGCAGACAAGGGGCATGGTTTGCCAGGCTTGGGTCCCATATGGAACAGCATTCCAAAAATTGAATTCTCATGGGGAATGTTCCTTCACTAAATTTTTCGTCCTTTGATTCTCCTTCTTCCGAAGGTACCATTATTTCTTCTGAACATACTATTTCAGGGGAAAATATGCGTGGATATCACCGTATACCACACATTCTATGACAACAGCCCGTAAGATGGCGTGTTGAGTAGTCTGATTGTGGCAGTAGACATGAGTGTCGTGTGCGGCAATTTATTATTTTAATATTACTCTTTTACTATTGTAATATGTCTCAGAGTTCATATTCACGGGTTAAAAAATACAGACATTTTCATCAACTGAAGAAAAAAGAATCTGTAAACGTAGAAGGCGCTAAAGAAAAAACTCCGGATTACAGTGAACGCAATAATGCCGATGAGGAAGAGGTTAGTTTGCCAACAGCCAATGAAATAACTATCCGTAGTGGATCTATTGTGGATCAAATTAGTGGAGATGTCGATGTTCGACATCTCGATGATAATGCTAGTGCTTGTGGTGATAGTTGGTCGGGTGGTGATGGTGATTGTGGCTCGTATAAGCATCTTAATGATTGCATCAGTGAATCCAATAGCAGCGTTGGAGACAGGGATGAACCAATTCTTGGGGGTTTATAGTTGATAATACTTCATTTTTCCGGGATAAATGGAATTGTAAAATCACTGTGTTAATATGACTCCATTAGTTCATTTTCGTAATTGTATTAGTTGTGATATTCTTGATAAAAGGTACGATTAATAGGAAAAGTTTATATTATCAATATATTTTTATCGCGAGGCGTTTCATTGGGCAGAATATATATTAATATATGAATATTGTTTAGTATTCGGCTGTCATTGAAGTATTAATTATATTTATTATATTTCTCCTGGCGAGGTCGGAAATCCAGAAGATGGAAATAACAATTGGAAAATGTGATGTATCTTAGCATAATAAAGTATTTTCTATGTCATTTCCTCATAAGTTAGATCACGGGAATAAATATCCGTTGTTGGTTCAGGGATTAAATATTATGTCCAAAAGTTTAAAGGGAAAAATAATAAGTGGATTTTTAATTTTTAAGAAAAATTCTAATGAAAGTAATTTCAGCCATTGAGAGCTGTTTTCAGTATTTGGTGATTCAAGTCAAATAATATTTATAAGGTTGAAGTTTCACAATCGGACTGCGTCCATATTCCCCAAAGATTTCAAATTTAAGGGTTGAAATTAATTAGTTATATGTAATCCTATCCAAGACTTTTTTATATTTCTAAGTTTGTTTGAAAGAGTGAATATAATAAGCAATATTATATAGAACTAGCACACAATCAATGCAACTAAATATCATTCTGTGTTCCGGAGTTGCAGATGGAGAAGACATTATTGTAAAAAAAGGACGTCTTTCCGAGATGAAAAAATAATTCTTATCAGGATAATTCGTATCAGCAATTGTCTATGGATATAAGAATTAATTCTTATCATCCATAGCGGAATAAATTATCCATAATATTGCTATTATAATGACTGTTTTCATGCTTGAATTGAAGCACGATAATTTATCAATTCTAAACTACTAATTTAAAAAATAACATTGGTGCGTTATTTTGTTGGATATTTTGTTAATACAATCTTCGAATTCTGAAGACTGACTGCTAATATTATTAGATTGTAAGAGAGAGTTTATTAAGACTTAATATGGTATGTCGTATTAAATTTCGGATTCAAATGATCTACGTAGATTATTTATTTTAAAAGCGGATGAAAATAATCCACAAAAGATTTTTCTACAATTTATACCTGCAATCATTTTTTTGAGTTTTCATATTCTGTTCGCGGAAAAATCTCATAGTTGTGATTATCTTTCATGAAAATTGGAGATACAAACACTGCATATCTTTAACTGTTCAACCAAAATCGGATGAAAACATGTACTATGTCGATAGGAGGAAAAAAGTTTTTGATTGGCTGAGTTTTTTTGTCAATAGATTTAATAAATTTAAATATAAGTTTTGTCACATAATAAAACTGTTTTCTGTATAATGTTGAAGGTAATAAATACATGTCTGCTTATCAGATATACCGTTCATATATTTATTGGTGATTCTGAACCCAATACAGGCAACGGTTGGAGCCTGGCCACAGCTCTGGTCGTAAATCTGGGCCAATTTCGGGCCGAATGGTCAGCCCAGAATGCGGCCAAAGTTCGGCAATAGGTCTGGGCCAATTTCGGGCCGAATGGTAAGCCCAGAGTGCGGCCAAAGTTCGGCAACAGGCCTGGGCCAATTTCGGGCCGAATGGTAAGCCCAGAGTGCGGCCAAAGTACGGCGACCGAAGTCTGGCCAAAGTTCGGTCCCAGGCCTGGCCCCGTGTTATCATCCCAGGGTCTAGCCAAGTTCGGCGCGAGTTTGGCTGGAGCCCGGGTGCCGAGCTACGGCAGCTCGGCGGCCGTGCTTGTACCAAGGTTGGCCCATTCGTTTTTTCCTACCTGGGGACCGAGGGTACGAAGGGACATCGAATAAAATGAGAGGTAAAAATACGAAGTAGACTGAGTGTGACGATCAGCGTTTACAGTTCGTTTCCTATTCTTTTATTCACGAGGCGGCACTCTGGCAATTTTGAATATCCGGTGAATGAAGAAGGAAAAATGAAGGGGGTGGAAAAAAAAATAAAAAGAAAGAAATTGCAACTACTGAAGCGCGATATGTCTATTCTCGATAGTTTTTATATAAAGGAGACGGCTTCGTGGGGAATGTATGAGGATTCGACCCCCTCCGTACACCCAGGGAGAGACGTCAAGACGAAAGCAAAAGAGAGACGAAAACGGCGCCATTTCTCTTTCGTCTCGTCCTCTCGTTAGACTCGCCTGAGTGGACCTTGTAATTCCAAGAAATGCGGTCGTTTCGTGAAAAGACATTCCAAAGTCTCACGACGGAATAATTGTTTTAGCTTCTCCTCTTTTCTTCTTTACTTTACAATATCGTACGGTCTACGAAGGGAGAGGAATCGTATTTTCTCGGTCAAAGGGTTTTTTTACATTTTAAAAATCTGATAACAGACAGTTTCCCCAATATGGAGATTCTTCATAAATTTTTCTCCCGGTCGTGGTAGAAAAAGGAGAAAAACATTATGAAATTTATTCCCGTTATTCATATATGAGGCTAAATTAGGAAAATTGAAATACTTGTATGAAATCAAGTACAGTTGAGGGAGTAACTTTCCATCTAAGAGCGGGAAGTGCTCATTAGATAACACGTCTCCGGTGAGAATTAACAATGGGATTAAGCCAGCGCCAGGTTTGGACTAAGGCAAGCTAAGCTTGTTTTTGCACTGGCGTGATAGCTTGGGCCTAGCTTGGTGCCATATGCCGAATGTGAAACATTGCACTGCTTGGGAAGTTCTGTTTGGTCCAAGGATGAGGCCCAACATAGGCCCACCAGTATAAAGTAGGCTTGATCGAAGCTAATCTAAACCAATTAACACATATTTATCTTATTTTCTATTTATAATCTTTTATAAAATTCTGCTATCAAATACTTAAACATAATGGATAAAAATCTTGAGATTACATACATTAAGTCGTGCAGATGATGTCCATTCAATTGACCAATCATTAACATAAGACAATTGTTGATTTTTTAAATAAAAATAAAAAATAATCGAGTCCAGTAAATTTTCCATAATTGCATGACTTCATTGGTATTATTAAAGTTTACATTTCAAACTATTTACCAAAAATTAATTTACAGTCGGACCGAATAGGTCTTTATACGATTTGTATTTCTTTTATTCTAGTGTTTCCACTTGAGATTGGAAAACATTTTAATGGGTGAAAATTCTAACAAGTTTGGAGTATGATGTGTATGCTCTGTTTTCTTGGATGAATACAGGTGCATGAGTGGGAGCATTGTTAAGGTGAGTCATCCAGTCTAGGGTGTTGTGACCTTTTAGTCTTATTAGTTAGTTCCTCTAAGGAAACGCACCAGAGCGGTTGTGCCCTTCGAACGTATAAAATAAAAGAATGAATAACATTTACACGTTTAGAATCATTATAACTATCTCATTTCCAATAGGTATGATCATCGGCTGAAGCCAGCCCAGTGTTAGAAAATGCCAACCTTGGCCCTGTTATTCACGCTTAACAATTCCTATCGGGAATTTAGCAAAATTAGAAAATTAAAAAAGAACACGATTTCAATGTTTCCATTCGAACAAAAAAAGTAATCAGTAGCCAAATGTAATTTATCTGATTTCACCACTTCGCTACTGAATATGTTTTAGATTTACTTTAATCAACAAATTTTCGAAATCTACCTCAGCTACTCGATTCAAACACGAAGGATTTTATCTCAAGAAGATAACTGTGGCATAAAACACAATCAAATTATCATAAATTTTGGGAAATGGCATCATTTACGTATCCAATACTATTACAATCCAGCTCTTGCATGTCTTTCATCCCCACCCACCCTGACATCAACAACAGACGCTCCGTGTGAGGATTGTTGTGCGAGTCAAGGTGACCTTCTCGCTAAAATGCGTCCAAACACGTTTGAACCTCCACGAGAAATGCCGACGGGGCTGTTCGTTCAGTTACAACTCTCCTATCTGCTCGTTTGTATGTGTGTGAGGGGCGGAAAGGGAGAGGGAGGGGACTGACACTTTTTCATTCTGAAGGAACACAGAGGGATACCGTGACGATTGCGGGTGTGTAACATTGGACTGACTTCAATTCCTCTGTTATTTCCATTCTTCCATTGTGTCTGGCTAATAAGAAACACGGTAAACGAGTACAACTGGTGAACAATTGCATGAACATGACAAAGGGATAACAGTACATGTCTATTTTACATTCACTTTCACTTGACTCCCATGCTTTGCGTATCCCTTTATTTACGGTGATTCCGCTTTTGTTTGCAAATGGTAGCACGTCATCCTCTACATTCTTAATCCTAAAATTGTGGTTGCGGTAAATTTGGAAAAATTCAAAAGTCACTGGAGGAAATTCTAGGGTCATTGTTGGAGAATTAGAACACAGGTCTTCTGTTTATCTTAAAAAATCACTGGACGAGGTTTATGACGCGTTTGAAAGAGTCTCCAGAAAAGGACTAATTTATGATCTGTTGTACTCTGAACTTGAGAGCATTGTAATCCTTACTACATGTGGTATTCAAAGAAACTCTGTCCTCTGGAGTTATAAACGTTCTCTGGATTTTCCACTAAGTAAAGGTTTTTCAAATATTAAGAATTCAGTCTCTGGACAACGATCCTCTAGGTCTGTCGTGCCTTCCTCGTATCAATAATAAAGTGATAAAGTTAAAGTAATTGATTGTGCTGCTACATTTATTTATCTACTTTTCCCCATATCCCAATAGTCATGAAGGTAATTAGAGGGGTTGACATTAAATAATGTGGTAATTTGAATCGCAATTATTGAGTTACATATGATTATCAAATAGTTGGATGGGATGGCACCCTTATCAATTTATCGGGAATTAATATTTAAATTCCCTGTATATGTCATTTTCTGTAATTACTCAGGTACAGGGACCAAATTGGCCGGACCGAACCGAACTTGGCCGAAAATAAAACTTGGTGGACGCATGATAATTCGGACTAGGATAGAGACGCAATTATTAAATATTCGACTATTTATTATTGACACATACAATTACAGTACATTATTGTTTATTACCCGTGGACCTAGCAATAAACTAATGGTGGTGGGTAGATGACCGATCATTGGCGGTTGAATTCCTAAAAATTAATGTTGAAATCAATGAACGAAAAAAATATTCTTTTTTAGAATTTTCTTCATTAATTAACTCATCTCGATTATTCTCATCCCTTGAATGCGGTTATGACAATTTGAAATTTGAATGGGCTGAACCGGATTCAAACGCACTTTACACGGAGAATCAAGTATATGTTATACTTGATTTAAGTATATGCATTATATTTAGAATAAATGTTCAACAATTAATTCTAGTATGTAGGTTATACTTGACATGCGTTAAATAAGTATATTATTATACTTCTTTCCAATATCCTCCCTAATTCAAAATCCTATTCAAGAATTTTCTGCGACGTCACAAGATGAGGAACACTATATAAATTTCCGTCTCACATGGAAAAAAATTTTGAAAAATAAAAACTCATGTAAATCTATATAGCGCTCGACATTATATGACGTCACAGGAAATTCTTGAATAGGATTTTGGATTAGGTAAGAAGGGAACCAGAATTATAATTACAGGGATATTTATTACACTTATTTTAAGTATATTTTATATTTAATTCCAGTTTATTCGATTTTCGCCGATTATATAGAGAAAAAAATATTTTTGTCACGAGGCTATCCTCTTCTATGCATAGATTCAATCGTTTCGAAATAATAATCTTCGATATGTATTCTGAATGCTTTGAAAACGACCGCAAGGTCATGACTTCATTGGATTTTACTTCTTGGTGACCAGAGGACTCCTGACTGCTCATTACATTCTAACCACACCCCCTCCCCCCTCCCCCGCCAAATGCTTCTGAATGTCACCATTCTGTAATTATATCGTTACTCCTAAGTTTGTTTGATAAATCAGTGTATTTGTTGACAGAGTTTGTACTAGTTAGTAATCGCGTAGTTAGAAATTGACGAAGCAGAGTTATTTTGAAAATGCCAAATGTAAAGTGAGTCAATAAAGAGCGAATAAACAATAAAGAGTACAAGTCCACTGCATTGTTGAAATTGTGGTGCATGGAGGTATTACCCCATGGTAAACCCTTTTAGTGATGTTTTATTCAAAAATTTTCCGTCATTTGAGTGCACATATTAATGAAAAACGATTCTGGGTTACTTGATCTATTCATGGTGTATAATGAAGCGGTGGAAAATGCAATTGGTTATCGATTTACCATTTCAAATTCGATATACTTGAAATAAGTATAATGTAATACTGATTTTCAGTATATTTAATATTTATTTCATATTTATTTCCAGTATTCTTTATACTAATTTCAAGTATATACAGTATACTTATATCAAGTACGAAATATACTTCACTCAAGTATTTTTTTCCTTTCCGTGTTCTGTCCATTCTGTACACAATGTTGACCCAGTGAGGACAAATATAACCGCCAGCCTTGGATACACCCAGTTACAAGTATTCACGCACTTCGAACGCCTCGGCATAATACAACATGACAAAAATATTCCTATGATATATTACATAGGCAAACACAACCAGAAAAAATCTGTTTACATTTTGAAACTGAACCCTTCAACGAGTATCCTTTAGTACAACTCCGCATAGAATTTTTAAAAGATCATAAATCTTCAATGAAAACTATACCGACAGATGGTAAAACGTGGGGCGATTTGATATTCAACCATCTTCTCGGTCAAATGTTGTTGGAAAAATTAGATTTAGAAGCCTAATCTTTGGAATAAAACTAATCTTCATCCCGCATACTGAGAGAAAAATGTAATTTTACCAATCATATTTATTTGGATAAACAAATGCCTGCAATTTCCAAGAGAAAATTCGCTTTAAATTCTTGACAGAAAACTATTTTATTGGCAAAGTTATATTTTTCTCTCAGTGTATTCCGCCCTCCGGAAGTCTCATTATTATCGACAATTCCTCTCGGAGGAGCAGAACAAGTGATAAGTAAAGTGTCTTGCGGTATAGAGAGAAAAAATAATCGAAAACTTATAGAACTTTAACATAACCGTGAGAAATATACTAAAAATTTGGAAAAAAATGTTGATTACTACAATGATTTTTACGGAACTTTGAGCCCCACAATGTCGGAAAAGTTTTATAATTTTTTGGGATTTTTTCCCTCTGTGTAGCAGACCATTTATTTATTTAATGTTAAGCTCTTTCCGAAAAATTACAAGTATTTGTTACTGTTACCAACAGGCTTTTTTTTAAATCATTACTTCCATAAATTACATCTGAATATCTTTACATAAAAAATATGCAACACCTGAAACCAATTTATCGGAAATGGCAGATATAATGGAAAGATGAAGACTGACATTTAGATAACCGGTAGGGGATCGGACAAATATAAATAAATGTCCATCCCTAATTTAACTGACTCAGGCGGAGCGCTACTGGGTATTTATACACAACACAATAACCACCGGCAATAGCTCTACATTATTTTTTATAAATATCTCAAGCAGAGCACAATGAATTACAATATTGCCCTTAGTAACACTCTACAAATTGCCAATGCTCTTTTCAATGGTTAATTATGTTCATGTTTTTCGGATCGATAGCTAAAAAAATACGCCCCTAGCAACGGTTCCATATTCACATTCTCACGATTTCACATTATAAAATTACCAGAATCATTGAGTGGCGTTGACAACATTGACCCAACCCAATGGGAGCCTCAAATCGACGTACGAATTTCAATGGATTGCGAACATTCAAAGAAGTAAAATGGAAATTCAACTCTATTCAATTAAATTCTAAATTCAATTTTAGAAAATAAACCCTATGCTGTATAAAAACTTTTTTTTATTTTGAAAAAACCTATGAAATCTGCTGAGAACAAAAATGAATTATTGTAAAAAATGCGCCCAGAAAAAGTTTTGTGTAATGATTTCACCTGAAAAGTTTGAAAAATAAATAGAAATAAAAAAGAGCAGGAGACAAAAGTTCTGTATGACGAAAAAAAGTTGAAGGATAACCAAGGTCCTTGGCGGGGATTGGAAAATGGAGGATTAAATTGATGTTATGGAGTTTGACAGAGACAGTGACGTAAATAAATCAGCATTTTTAATCAAGATTTATTTTTGTTTCTTCAGCATTGAAAGTTACATGACGAGCAAGCCGTCATAAATAACACAAAAATTCCATGAATGTGCTACAATTACAAAGCAAATTTCTAAGCGCAAATTTTAAAAAATCGTGTATTTATTAAATGTATTAGTGGCTATTTTTTCCACTCCCTTTTGTTTATTATGAAGTGAATTGGCAGTTTTTGTTAGTGATAGGGATTACCTGTATGTGACACGCACAGGCGTAAAGTGCTGACGTGTGATGCGCATAATCAGAACTGTGGTTGCATGTAAAACACCCCATCACGAAAGACTCGCCTGTCATGGACAGACTGCGTATTTTACGTGTAGTGCCTTTTGCTGCCGCCGCATCCCAAAAATTCATTCTCGATGTACACGAATAACACCAAAAAACTATTCGTAATGCAGATGAAACCCGCCAAAGACTTCAATTCAATGAGCAGTTGTTCCTCATGTATGTTAATCCGTAATGAACGGTGACTTGGCCCTGCTGTGCCGGAAAAACGTCAAAGACTTATGCCAGGGGGAAACACACCAGAGACTTATGCTTAGATCCGTCAAATACGCCAAAGATTTATGCACGATCTGCGTGAAACACGCTGGCTTAGGTCTACTGTGCGTGAAACACGTTCAAGACTTGTGCCTGAGGTGCGTGAAACACGTCCAAGATTTACGCATGATGTTGAAATATTCAAAAATAATCTTTTAACTACAACACCCAATATTGTTTATCAAGGGTGATGTGTTTAGCAAATGAACGAGTGGATGTTTGGAAAGTCTCGGCGACTCTCTGAATTTGATTGCTTATTTGGTGTTCGGGGTAGTTGCCCCGATAGTCTCAGTAAAATTAATAAAAATAATAAATAATTACTGAACCCTTCTCTGAGGGTGTAAATCTCAGATATATCAAAAGGTACGGTAACGATGTCTTCTGAACTGCTGCGAACGGATAGTGAGCCGAAAGCAGGAAATTGTTTCTGATTAAAATGTTAGAATACATAGAAAAAAAACGCGATTCACTCAAACTTATTTACTTTAAAGATGATAATAATGTGGAATTACACATATCAAAAACATTCACGCCCGAACATCTGCTATGATGGAATCCGATGACGGAGTGGATCGAACAAAGAGGTGACAGGACTCCTTTTATCCGCTGCGGCTGATCTACGTATCACTAATTTAGCTATTGAACATTTAGCTGGTTCTTCGACTACCCTCGAAGAGGAAAGACCTCACATCAATGAGTTGATTGCTCTGAAACAGATTTTACGTATTGGCTCACAATCCTGTATTCTATATTCCAACACATGATATGCGTCAAATACGTCGACGGGAAATACTCGTGTGCATTCTGCGTGGGACACCCCTGCGAGTTCACAAAGGGTAGAGCTACTAAAAAATTATAATTCTATCTCCACGAAAAATAACATTCAACAAACATTATCTAACCGTTTGGTAAATGTATAATATTCGGTTTATGAAAAAAAAATTAGCGTGCGATTCATTAAAATTTTTCGGTTGTTAATAATTTATTTGGCCGCTCGAGAACAATGGACTAACTCCTAGATCATTTTTCCCAAACGGCTAAATGATTTTTACTAAGCGCTTGACTTAATTCACACAGTGATACGGTAATTTTTCCGAATTTTTGTGTCTGCGCATCAATAAATATAAATAAATAAAGAAGACATCTGAATCAATTCATTCTTTCAAGCAAAATTAATCACTCAGTTTGATTAATTTATTTTTTCAGTGTAACTTAACTGATCCCCGGTTATTCAGGTAAACCTAACAAACCAAAATGTTAAAAAAAACCATAATAAAAATGACGGAAAAGGTACTAATTGATTGGATTTTCCATGTGGTCCTTGTTTCTGATTTTCATCAGCTAGAAAATTCAATAATTTCACGAACGCGTGCTTTTGTCTTTAATGTTATATGTTACCTTTGCAAGTTGAAAGCAGGAAGTGACAAAGGAGAAATAGATGAGGTCGAATAGTCGGTTTAATTACAAGAAAGAAGAGAATCAAAGGAAACTAAAAATATCAAATGTGATTTAATATGATGAAATTTGTTGGACACTTTCGTTGTTAGCCTACTTTATTAATCAATTATTTATTCAATTACAGATACATTGCGTGATCACGATGGTCCAATGAATTAACAGGTTTCGGCCTTTATTATTAGCTGGCTGGTTTACACAAAGTATATACTGACCAAACAGGATTATCATATGGATCGATATTGTTATTTTTAAAGCTGTGCTATCGAGCTGAATATAATTACACTATGAGAAGCTTTTATGTTGTACCATCTTCCCACTCGCTACAGCCATCACCAATGGATACACGACTAGCTGAGTGATCGATAAAGAATGAATATATGCTGAAGCGTTCCTTATCGATGAAAACAATGACGTCATTGTTTTCATCGATAAGGAATTAATTAATTGAGTCATTTGTTTCGCTCATTGATTATCTGCATGATATAATTTATCTGCAGGGACTGACACGGAGCAAAGAAAATGATACAGATTACTTTAATATTGGTGATTTTACCATAAGAACATGGTAAATGATTTGTCAGTTTGACC
The DNA here is from genome assembly GCF_034640455.1 of Diachasmimorpha longicaudata. Lineage (NCBI taxonomy): Eukaryota > Metazoa > Arthropoda > Insecta > Hymenoptera > Braconidae > Diachasmimorpha > Diachasmimorpha longicaudata. The sequence continues at coordinate 1,904,173 of NC_087225.1, read as the reverse complement.
TTTATGATTCGAAAAGCTTTTGGCTTCGCGTTTGGTGTGCCAGCCGTTGCACGCGCCGCCTCAAACTCTGCTCCTTTGACCTTTATGATAATTTTTAACATGTCCAGTCTTAAGAAATTATATTGCGCGGCATATTGTAGTAGCTAATACCATGTGCTTCTAATAAACATTACTATGCGCTATAGCAATTACTAATCGTTCAGTGCTCAATCATGAAAACAACCTTTTAAGGATGTTTAATCCAGTTTCGGAGTCCATGTCCCGCGAACATTCCGAAGTCGACCCCAGCGCCTCCCTCGACCCTTGCGCGTTCTTCAATAGGGAGTGTTTTTGATGCTAATTTTCATTCATGCCACCAACCTCAGTAGGGTTACCCGGAGAAGATTACTGGTGGTCAGTGTTAGTAAAAACCCTTAAAATCCATAAATAATTGCCCATGTAAACTTCCTTTGTCAAAGCAAAAAACTTGAATTTCGAGACAATAAATTTTGTCAGATAGAGACATAAAATCAAAGAATCCTTGTAATGGTGGAAGAAAATCTTTATATTTAAGAAATACGTTGCAGCTGTGAACATGAAAATGAATTTGAGAATAAGTAGGTCACTTTGACGCTTCCTTTCTCCCCTTGGCTTTCCCGTCCTCAAGTGAGGCCGATAGTTCTTAATTTTTTTTGTTTTCACACACACCATTCATTGTTTGTTACCCCCATAGAATATTGTTAACTATTTCTATAATACTGTCAACGGATTTCTCATACCCTCTTCTTTGAGTGTGAAAACTTAGTTTTAAGAGCTTTAGTGGTTGGTCTGTTCCAATCTTGACTTCAACCAAATAACATTACTATTTTCCAAAGGTTGAATTTTAATAGTTTGTAATATGTGTACCTAAATTTAATATTAAGTTCGAAATATACACATGTATGGTTGTTCCTGAATTGCAAATAAAAGTATTTTGTCCTTTTACAGTTCATTTATCCTCATTTCTCGCTGCATTCGGGTCACTCGTCGATAGCAACAGCACTGGATACAGCGTTGCCGTACCAACCAGTATATCTGGGATTTACACCCCCAGACAAGGGTCAACATTATTTTTAAAAGACAGACTATTGCGTCAACTCTCCCGTACAAGTGGGTCCCTGACGCAAAACCCCCGTCTCTGATACTGAGGGTTGGTTGGTCTCATTCATATTCTCACTCTTCGTCAAAGTCGCCATTGCCGTGACCATGTAAACAGTTACACACTTCAGCTACGTGGAAACTCTATAAAATCTCGCAAATGACTCGCGAATGATAAAGATGCCAGTTCATTATTATGAAAGCAACCCTTTCAGGTGATCGTTCTCGAAGTTCATTCTCCAGTATTGGAATACGGGTGTAAATGATCAAATTATTTGAGACACAGTGAAATACTTTTTAGAATATTCTTTAGTAGCACGAGGAAGGCACGTCTTAACTAGAGGACCGTTGCTCAGAGACTAAAAACTACATCAAAGGGAAAACGCTCTCAGGGAAAAGAAAAACAGTTTTATGACTCGAAGAAACATTCAGCAAATGTTTAGGGTTAAACCGGCTCGAAAGCGGAGTACAACCGATCGTAAATTAGTCCATTAGTAGAGCTGTCTCCCAGAGAAACAAAAAGAGGTGTCGAGTGATTTTTGTAAGACAATGAAAGTACTGTACTCAAATATTCCAACATTCAGGAACACTCCAACGTCAACACCTGGCTTCCGCGATTCCCGGTACCTCTTCAGGAGGGAATGTTTTGGAACTAATTCTCATTCATACCACCGAGCAGGATAAGGTTACCTAGAAATGACCAGGTCCCTCCCCCAAGACCCCCATCTCCGACGACGGGGGTTGGTTGGTCCCATTCATATTCTCACTCTTCAACGAGGTCGTCATTCCGGATCGCCGCGTAGACAGGTGCACACTTCACATGCACTCTCTACAAAATCCCGAAAACGTGACAAATGACTCTCTACATGACAGAAAAGCTTGTGCCGTCTGGGGCCATTGAAGATTCCCGATTATTTTCGCAATGCATTCTCGTTGTGGTGCATATATCGGACAGTCCATAATGAGGTACTGGACTGTGATGCCGGCTTGTTCGCAGTCGCAGGACCTTGAGTCAGCAAGGCAACAGTTTTGAAGATAGGACCGGAACTGCCCGTGTCCTGTCAGGACGTGCGAGATCCAGTGATCGCAGACGACTCACTTGTGTCTAATCAGTATCGGGAGAAAATGAGAAGAAGCAATTACTAATACTGGATTATGGACAGGAATTTACTAAATAATATCAACCGATTTGGCTATAAACTTTAATTTTGAATTATCGGACGCAGAAGGTATATCTTTCTCCTATGATGTCTCCAAAAGAACTAACCCTTAGTGACCAAAGTTTTCACACCCTGGACCCATTCAACAAAAGACCCTTATTCACTCATTTCTTTCTTTCTTTCCTTTTCTTTTAGATTTTAATTGGGAGTCAGGTTAATAAATAAATAGACGTTTAAGTAAGAGCACTTAAATTATATTTTACTAAGATGTGTTCACACGTCGAGAGCAGTCACGGAACTGACAAAAGATCTTGAAATCTCAAAAAACAGAGATCCGTTTACACTATTTAATAAACATTCATTAGAGTTTTCGTCGTAAGACCACACAGACGGCCTCTCCAAAAAATAATGGCCTCATAGTATAATAAATATAAACTTATATAGGTCTGTAATATGATCGTATTGTTTTTGCTCTTTTCAATATTTTCCTTCTCTTTTTCTGTTTATTAAAATTATTCTAAAGATTCCGGCACTGTTCTCAGAAAAACTATAAAATACTGACATGAACTAAACGGAGCTATGGACAGAGGGTTAATTTTTGTTCACAGATACCATGCAGTTTCAATAACTAATGATACATTAACGATTACTGGCCTTCTTGATAATGTGAACTAGTTTTTTTTTTATCTCTATCGGCTAATTGGTCCTACCAAACCTTATGCATGCGGCTGGAGATTCTACACTGCAGCGCTTTCCCACCCCCATAGAACCTGAGAGTTGGTATGGGAAACCACAGGAAAGACGGATACCGGCGCAGGCGGCTTCTCCACCGACAGCCTCCTGCTCGTCGGAGCGTCAGATTACGAAAAATTCGCATAGGCTGCGATTTGAACTCACAACCTTCCGCACACTAGGCTAGCGCCTACACTCGCCTCAGCCATCGATAGTGGTGTGAATTTTGAATTACATTCAAAATGAATACAATGAGAAAAATATATTTTTTCCAAATATCTATTTACTGCACAGAAATATTTATGTTGCTATATGATATTTATCGAGTCAAGTTATTACCGGGAAATCCTTATTAGGTGTGAATTATGTTAATTATACTGTTATAAAAGACGATCATGATAGTGATAACCTTGAATAAATTTCTCCAATAATTATGAACGTGCAAAAATTAATCGAAACTCTATCCTTGAGCAAATCATATATTAGGAAAAAAGAAAAATGACTGACATTGTTCATTTAACGTTCTGCGCAACGTGGTCATTCTCAAGAACCATAGGGTTGTCATAATTGAAACGTAATTAGGGATTGAAGGAATATAATTTTGCAATAATAAATACTCCTTTCCTTGTCCACGTCGTGCCGTTCCTCGCCTTAAATCCATCGAAAGGATTTAGTAATTGCCTAATATCCTAATTGCATGGAACATGATATCGAAAAGAATACCATTGTTATGATGCCTTTCCATATCATGGACATTTTATCACACAAGAATTTTTTGAAGAGAGAAATTATTGGAGCGAAATTAAGTTGCGAGAAATAGGTCGAGTCACCGCTTCTGTTGTTAACAAAATTAGAAAATCTCTAAGATGGGTTCAAACATTCGTTTTTGCTGTTCATCTCTCGGAAATTAGAAAAGGCCTCAGAAAGTCTTGGAGAATTGGTGATTGATGGGTTACTGATGATAGTGATGATGACAATGCCGATGATTTGTCAAAAGAAAAACTATTTTGAGTTTTGATTTCGCGAATGGCGAGATAAAATGCGTTGTTAATATGAAAAATACAAAGGAAATGATAGAAAGTTTATAAAATTTTATAAATTTATAAAGCATAGCTAACTGACCTTTTGCATGAGGCAGATAACGTTATACCTTTTATTTATTTTTAACATACTGTATTAAAAATGAGATGCTCAATAACGGTGTCGATAATTGTTTTGTGTAACTCGATTAATAAATTATTGGAATGAAAGTACAGAAATTTGAAGATGTCGGATTTAATTATTTACATGGTATTTAAATTTATCACAGGATTGTCCTGTTAGTCATCAATAATCATAGCGTCGCAATTGAGGTCATTCTTTAATATTTATGTGAACTCTCTAAATGATTTTTTCATACTATGCAGTATTTCTCAGTTTTTATCTTTTCATAAGGTGCATGCAATTTAAAAAATTGAAAAAGATTTGTCGAACGAGTATTTTGAGAAACAGCCAAAGTAAATGATTCCAGAAAGAATTATTTTTGTAAGAAAGGGACAGATGGATTCCTCCACCTGAATTGAAATGGAGTCATAATAAGCAGTTTACAGTTACTCCTATTTACCCCGTCATTATGATATTACTACAAAAATCTCCCACCGGACTTCTAACATATCAATATTTACATTTCATTATTCTCGCAAACACAGCAAATCCAACTTGATTGAATTTTGTTGACAAAACCCGGTAGGAATTGCCAAGCATTGACAACAGGGCCAAGCTTGGTTGACTATAAGCTGCGAAGCCTGGCATGGGTCTGGTTTTAACCAATGGGGATGCCAATCTAGGGCCAACATTATTTCGATAGGTCACTCCAAAACCTGGTAGTGAGCCTAGTTCATAGCCTGCTCCAAGCTAGTCACCAGGTTTGAAACTTTGGTTGATTAATTTCAAATTGATTAATTCAAGAGACCTGCAGGATCACCTGCAGGACTTGATGGATGCAATACGAAGTTTTTTATACAGTATGTTTGATGGCACATTTTTATAACAATATTGTGAACAGAAAATATAATAAAATATGTGTTAATTGTGATTTCCTGTCTACTTAATTCCAAGGGGTTATTGACGGTAGGCTTTGGTTTAGATTAGTTTGGATCAGGCCTGCTTTATATTGCTGGGCCCATGTTGGGTCTCACCCTTGAACCAAGTTGTACTTCTCAAGCTTGGTTTAATGTTTCACTCCCAACATATCCCATGTTAAGTTCAAGTTATCACGCCAGTTTAGAGATAGGCTTGGCTTGCCTTGGTCCAAGCCTGGTCCAGCTTTGGTCCAATTGTTAATTTCTATCTGTGAAAGAGGAGTAGTTTATTGTGCCAAGAAGTGCCATCTTGAGGAACGATGTGAGCCAGCGCCGCGTCATCCTTTGGGGCGTTATTTTTTCTGAATACAATGTTTATCGTGTAAAAATAAAAATATCGAAAAATTCTGTAGTCAATTTGTAAAACGATAAAACGGTTTTTTTCCCAATTCGATTCATTGTTTCAACTGAATTGTATTGAGGTGCCTGAAATAGACTATTAGAGTTGGCTGGCATCAAAAGAATCGGTCTTTTTGTTCTCGCTATTTCATGAAATCATCATGACGTTTTATATGTATCACTTTCGATTTATCAGGTAGAGTATCATTAAACTAAATTTGTGTTTCATCCCCTATTTCGCAAGGTATAGCAGTGTCATCACTCGTGATAAATTGCGTAATATATTTGTCACTCATTTTTATCGTCCTTCGTTAATCTAGTTAGTTACACACCACATATTTTACGCTAATAATTTCGAAGATGTTCGGAAGACACGACGTATTACACAGTCAAATTTGTGGACAAGTAGACTTTATTAAATCGTGGGAGTCATCGTCAGAATAGCATTTTTTTATTTCAAAACGTATTTTCAAATTACGACGAACATTGACAACCTTAGTTTGCGTCAGGGAATAACTGTTGGATCCTTAATAAATAAATTTTGAACGCAATTTTATTCTTAAAATAAACTGATATTTTAATCGAGAAATATTAGTTATTCAACAATCGAGTCGATAGAGAATTTTGTACAACGGAGTGCTCCTAGCACTACCTAGGTAGTTGCTAGGTAGCACTACCTTGCACTACCTAGCAAGGTAGTGCTAGATGACAAATTAGAACTAACTTAAAATTAAAGGAGTTCTCAGTTTTATGTGTCTAAGGATCTGCGGAAAAAATAGAGGGAAAGGTTTTGAGGTCATGTGTCGTAGGGTCTAAAATGTTCGGCAATTCCCCAGCGAATTAGACTTTATTGGAGGCAATTTCATTTAAGGTATGTCCGCTAAGGGTTATTCAATTCGGTGATTTTCAGGAGCATTAGGAAAATCCAGAAAATGTGAATTGACATATTGGGGTGTACAACATACCATGACGGATCGCGAAGACAGTTTTTTATAGACAAGTGTTACTCTCCATGACGGGAGAGCACAACATTCTTATCTGACCTATAAACTACCCAGAAAAGTACTATTTTTCCGCCCCGAGTACGGATTTATTTTTTACGTATGCAGATTAGATCTCCATCGTAACCCGCGTAAAATCCTTGACCCAATGTCGTCTTTGGGAGATGTATTATCGTCGATAACGATTACAACCCCCACCAGCAATCTTCATCTGAGGGCTTTTCCGCGTGTCTCCAACCCTCCTCACTTCGTCGCAATACCCATGTTACCCCCTCCAAGCCCTACCCCATCCTTCTCTCATATTCACGGTGTGGTTAATGTATTTCCGGGTAAAATCCGCACGTGTCACGTGCGACTTAATGACCCCGGGTAGGGTACTAACGATAAATTATCCCGGTGCAACGTCGCACATCACGATTATAGGGCCCTCGTCACGACCACCCACTGGTATTTGCCTTGAGCAAAGCATCGCCGTAACATCGTTTGCATTTATCTGTATAAAAATATGGAGCAATAAACTGGAAGGACATATGTCATTCAATATTGAGTCAGGTGTAGTTATTTCTAAATCTGAGGATATTCTAATGAGTTCATTAAACAAAAAATTGGGGAGCACTGGAGTGACAATAGATCAATGTCGTCGCTATGTTGATATTTGGGTCGCGAGATGAATTATTTGGCCGAGTTGGCTCGCAAGTCGGTAATATTTTGTCTCTTTTATGGTTCTGATTCGATGATGTGTATTGGGAATGTAAAGGTTGAGGCTATTATTGTGGGGCTAGTGTGGGTCTGAGAAGAAGTAAGGAATATTGAAATGAGAAAAATTATCATTGGATTCTTAATTAATTCACGATATTTATCTATTGTGGAGAGGTTTATTTATATTTTCTGCTTCCGAATGGACGTCTTGTATGTGACCGATTTTTCGATACTCTACTTTCAAACGGGAATTATGATGTGCCGAAAAATTCGAATGTTTGAAGATCAATTCTGAGAAAATTCGACATAAATACAGTAAAATTTGTAGCTAAAAATTTGAATTTTCAACTGCTGCAAGATGTCATTAACCTTTACTTTGATGCGTCGTTTCAGCTTCATTGAGTAATTCTGGAGATCCAGGTGCGGATTGGGAATGGAAAATTACATTGATGCTATGAAGTTTGACAGAAACAATGATCCGGGTAGGAAGTAATAATTGGATCAAGCCTGGACCAGACTTGGATCAAAACAAGCCAAGTCTGTCTCTAGTCTGGTGTCATAGCTTGGGCCTAACATGCCATATGGGAAGTTCAGCTTGTTTCAAGGGTGAGGCCCACGCGTATAAAGCAGGCCTGATCTAAAGTAATCTAAACCAATAACGCCTTGGAATTAAACACACTGGAAATAAAAATTAATACATATTTATTTTATTTTCCATTTATAACATTGTTATAAAAACCTGCCATCGATCACTTAAATATATTACATAAGACACTTGGTATTGCATGCATTAAGTTGTCCAGGTGATGTCTACTTAATTAATCAACTTGAAATTAATCAATCATTAAGATGAGACAATTATTAATTTTTTAAATACTAATAAAAAATCGTCGGCTTCAATAAATTTTCCATAATTTTATAACTTCATTGGTATGATCATTGGCTAAAGCCACACCGAGCTTTGTAAGTTGCAAGCCTGGCAAGAAGCTTGAACCAGGCTATGAATTAGGCTCACCAGCGGGCTCCGGGGTGACTTATTGAAATAACGTTAACCCTAGACTCCAGAGAAAGGCTTTTGGAGAAGACAAAATAATAAGTAAATGAAAAAATAAAATGGAAATTAAATTGTTTTTCTCACATCGTTCCATTTTGCCTCAACTTCTATTCTTCAATAGTTTTTTTGTTTAATTAGAAAATAGAAAATATATTTTTTTATACTAGAAGGAACAATTTATCGAAACCCTCATTGATGGCAATGGCCGAGTGGTTATAGTGCTGGATTGATGCAACGAGGAGATTCAATTCACAGCCCCTGTGCCAATTTTCTGGCGTCTCTAGTTTCTCAGTTTCATTGTCGAGCGAGATTCTCGTAAAAGAGGCAACTGTACCTGGCCAAAGGTTTTGTTCCATCAGGATGAGGTGGTCCTTCGCCCATGGTAAATATCGTGCACGGGGTGAGAAGAGAATAAATCGTAAAAACCCGGAAGGTTAAATGACTGAAGGGAAAGTTAATTGTTAATTTATGTCGAAAGTTTCTGTCGAAATGAGTCATCATTATTTTAGTTTTGGCTAAATTCTCCATATTCTTCCGAAAACTTCGTGAATTTTATCAAGTTTTCAAACCAGAAATTCGTAAAATGAAAAGAATGATCGTAAATGCGGTAGCGAAGCAATGAAACGGCTCAAGTCAATTTTTTCAAAATTAATTTTTTCATGTTAGTAGAGTTTTGAACACGTCATGCATCTGTTGCAGTAATGATTTGGATCTTTGAATAAGTTGACTGACTTTTTTTTTAATTATTAAAACGGGTCAGGCCGCCATTTTGCACTAAATAAATTTCCAAAGAGCTATATCGACATAGCTCTGATTTGGTCGATCAAGTAAAAGGGCAAGAAGAAGGATTTATTAAATTTACTTCCCTACATCGACGAGGGGAGTTGGGGTTGTTATCAAAATCTGACCACTGATGAATACCGTCTAATTGACCCAGACTTTTTTTCGTCTGATGATGATTCCATGAGCATAGGTTCCGCTGCTAAAGATTCAAATTTAATCGCAGAAAAACCCTCGCGCTTCGCGCTCGGGTTTTTTAACCTGCGAACCTTATCCCTCTCGTTGCTACGCAACGAAACTCTCGGGAAATATCCGATTAATTTTGAAGGTCGAGGGCTATTTGGCTGGATTATTTTTTTCATTCCAATTTGAAACAATTAAATGTGTGGCATTTCACGTCATATAGTATGGTTTTTCACTCGTAGTTGTGGCTTCTCCAGCGTATATTTTCTGTCTGCACAAAATGCAGAGAATTGTTTCGAAATTGTGGCTTTTGTCTTCACTGTATTATTAGGAACATTATTTTTAATTTTCCGATCAATAATCTCCAAGGATTCTCCTCCAAATCTGCTCATGTCGAGGTAAAGTCTTTGAATTTGATTTTTTGTAATGACAGTTTTGGGGTTTGAAACGCGTACAAATTGTTTATCGGATATTTTCATTGCTTAGCAACAAACAGGGAAATATCCGAAAAATATCCGAAGTAAAACTCTCTTACTTGTACCACGTGACGGGAAATGCCACCATTTGATTGGTTGAAATTGGGATGAAAAAAATAATCACGAAAACCCTGAAAAATTACAGCAAAATATTGTGATTAATTTTTGTACTTGGTTGTATCCTTCATGTTGTTGAGATGCCTGACACGTGAATTTCTCATAACCTCATCTAACATTTTTGTGAGACGTAAAGACGATGAAAGTCATGCAGATTCATGACTTATCTCCAGTGAGGGGAAAATAGAAAGAGCGTTTGGCAAAATTGCATCGAAGAAAGCTTTCCCGAAAGTGTGGGGGGAAATACCTCAAGAAGATTGGGGTCGCGGAGTGATAGACGTCACAAAAATTCTTAAAATTGTTATTGTTTATGAATCAATTGTTAATTTAAATGTCTGAAACATTCTACACGATAAGTTAACGTTCATATTCGAAACACATAGCATAGTATGAGGGAACGTCATGTTGCCAAATCAGTGGAACCCTGGATTCAAACCATCCAAGATGGCCACCGGTCAACTCGGAAGGTTCTCAATTCAATTGTTTCACTTATTTGTCCGGAAACTTTTATTTTTTAATAGTTTGAGAAAGTCTTCCAAGCATAACGAACCAACTTATATGAAATTGAAAATGCGAGGGCGTTGCTCTTTTAGGAATTTTATCTTATAATTTACTTATTAGAATTTTTTTTGTAAATAAAATTCCCGGAAATTTGAATTGGAATTGCCCTCAAAATAAACGCTTGACCCTGTTCTACAAGCGTTGAAAAAGATTTCGCTAACCAAAAATTTTTCATAATACTTAGATATCCTTAAACCGTTTTACTGCTTCGCTGCTGAATTGCAGATTATTCCCGGTCATTGTAGAGGGATGAAATCTCACGAGATTATCATTTCTCATGTGAAGATGTGGATAAAAATGTGTGGAAGTGACAGAGTTTGGCGTAGATTTAGGGGTGGAATATACAGAACAAAATTACTCAACGAATAATAGGGGAAGATGATTTGTACCGGGGATTCAGCTTTTTGACACCCGTATATTAGTTTTGATGAAAGAAGATGGAGGATGGAATATGTTTATTCATCACGCTGTGTCGGAAAAGTAACTTTTCAGTCCTCTTCGGATCGCGCGACTGGAAAGCCCTTTTCCGACATATCGTGATAAAAAATTTGGTTTGTAACTAGTGAAAAAAAGGGTTTTTGTCTTGTGATATGAACCTCTCAGTCGTGAAAAACAACTTTTTTGCACTCGTCGGAAAATATACTATTTTGGAACACGTCCTCGGTCCCTGTTCGATCGTTACTTTTTATGTAACGAGATCAAATGCGCGGTACAGCGTGCGATAATTATAAACATCATGATTGAAAATATAAAAATTCAATAGCTCTTTTATACAACAATAATGACTTTGTAAGTCGAGACACGACCCTGTTACTGGCTTTATCAAACGTTCCCATTTTCAATTCTAACCTCAATTCTCCTGTGCTACAAGAAACTTTCTGTCACGTGACCTATCTCCAATACCAGCTATTTTTTAAGTGGTATCTATTGGAAATGGGATAATAATAAATAATTTATACGTGTGAATCCCGTTTGATTCTTTTATTTTATACGCTGGAAAGGCACAACCGCTCTCCTTCGTTTCCTTAAGGGGTTATTCTCATGTGAGCACTTGAAAAAATCGATTTTTTTTTTTTTTTATATTTTGACAGTAAAACCTATTGAAAACATACTGTGAAAAATTCAGACCGAAATTCATACTATTTGATAAGTTACAGCTCATAGTCGCCGACGTGTGGTAAGCGATTGTCTACCAGGCTTTCAACTTTAAACGCGTTTTTCTCGAATCATCATTTTCTGAAACGGTCAAGGTCCTACAAGAAAAAGTATTCAACCGATTGCTTTAAAATTTACATATGTTCTTCTACTCATTTATAGTTATCGTCCCTACCACAATTGTTTATTTTCGACAATATCTTCATATTTTTTTTAAACGATTTGTAACGAAAAAGAAGGAGATTTTCGTGATTTTTTTTTTGAAGTTCGATATTTTTTTTTGTTTTTAATGAAATTGATTATATTTGGTAGGGACGATAGCCACAGATCTACTGAATAATAATCCATTCGATTTTTTTATGTCAGACAACATGAACAGCCGCTATCACCTTGACCAGTGAACTACCTTTTTTTGTTGGTGACTACTTTGACTTAAAAAAAATATATGTTAAAAATGTAAAAAACGAAAAAAAAAATTTTTTTCGTATATTTCAAAATACAAATAAAAATATATTGAAAAATCAACATGATTGAAGTTTGTTGTCGCATAAAAAAAAAATTCCGAAAAAGTGGTAAAATATAGGCGTTCACATGAGAGTAACCCCTTAAAGCAACTCACTAAAATACTAAAGGGGTACAACACCCTGGACCTGATGTCTCTCATCAACAATGCTCCCACTCGCCCCAAACTTCCTAGAATTTTTCTCTCATAAAAATCTTTTCCAATCTCAAGTGGAAACACCACAATAAAAGAAATACTAATCGTACAAAGACCTATTTATTACATCTGTAAATTAATTTTTGATAAACATTCGAAATGTAAACTCCAATAGTATCGTTTCTTGACTTTCTTTTGCTTTTGAAATGATTACAGTTCATTTTACCATTGTGAGGATGATATCAGTCGGAGAACGATGAGCAACAACCTATGACTCGCTACATCAAAATATGTAATTAAGATGAGGGATTTAATTTAACTTCTTTTCAGTATTGTTGTGGTTGCATATTGTAAATTAATACCACTCTAAAAAAGTCCAGTTTTATTGATTCCGCTGTTCTTCAATACCAAATATTTCATTACCAAGAGGATATTTGATGTCAAATGTCAGATTGACGAATGAGTTTGTTGCAACGTTACCGTGTTAATAAAAATTTTTTGAACAGAATAGAAAAATTGAAATCTAGAAAATTTCATGATTTCGGATGAAGTACATCGAGACTAATATTTGGGGAAGTGAAAAATTGAATTTGGTTAGGTAGCTTTCGAGATATTAGCGAAAACTGGTTCAAAACGAAATGGAAATTGATGAAAAATGGCTGGACCAATCGAGTTGGATTTTATCACAGACTCAGTCGTTAATTAAAACTGTGATTTAACAGAATTTGACCTTTCCCAGAATCACTTAAACCGTTTATTCTTTCAATTTTCCAAAAGAGTAGACGAAATTTACACACATGGTGTCCAAATTTTGTATTTTAACGTTTCAGACCATTCTCCATTCTTTCCAAGCAAAATTAGAAAGTCCAAAAATCGGCCGATTATAAAGCTTCCATTTGGAAGCAAAAATATCGTGCAGTAAAAACGTGCTCACCGATCAGGTACGTAGGATTTCCCTTTCCCCTGAGTCATAGAACGGATGAGTCATTTTTCACGGAATCCTAAGTGAAGTTCACGGGACAGGAACGAACAATTGCAGCTCTGATTCATACTTTTTATTGTATTTTACTTCGCTTGTGGATTACGTTTGGATACGAAATATTTATGTTTCTTTCCCTGGAATTTTACTAACTATTCCTCTCCGTGTAGTGAAAATATAGTGTCCATAAGCGAAATACTTATAACGATTGATAACAATGTAAATACATGAAATCAAGACGATCAAATATTCTCCTGATTCATAGACATGAAATATGTACAATCTGTACTCGTTAGTGGGTGACTTGCGACGGAGAACTCTCGCAAATAGTAACCGATATCCCGACTAGAAATGGCCTCAGGCTGTTCTGAAGTCGGATCAGCATTTGATCGGGTAGCAGTCAGATTGGGCTCATCAAGCGATGCTTGATGAAGAACTGATCAAGTTGTGACCCAGTTACTGGAAGCTGTTATTGTGAGGAATATTTAAAGTGATGGGAAGAAGAGAAAGAAATGTGTTCAAATAAAATCTGAAAAACCTGATTAAATTCATATTCACAAAACTTAGTTTGAACTGGTCCAGATAGATCTGAGTCGATCTGGAGCGACAAGATGGTACCTAGTCCTAAAGACGATAATTCTAGTCCTGAACCATAAACTTGTTCTGATCCAGACTGATGAGCTGAATCCAGTCCAACACCTAGACTAGGCTGGCGTCAGAGCTGGGGCCTAACTTGAGATATGCTGGGAGTGAAACATTGGACCAAGCATAAGGAAGTTCAGCTGGGTCCAAGAGTGAGGCCCAACATAAGTCCATCAATATAAAGTCTATAACATCTCTAGAATATTGTCCTAAATTTTCAAGTTGATCTGAGTAATAGTTTCGGAGATACAGCCCTGAAAAGACGGACGCTCGAGGTCAGGTAATTCAAAGTGTCTAGAGCCGTTTAAAGTGTCTAGAGCCTAGATAAGCCGGGGTTCGTCATCGACAGGAGCAAAAGGATGCCCTGGACATTGCAGCTGCAGCAGGTTCTCTACTTTATGTCCCAGGAATCGACGATTCAATGTAAGTTGAAAAAAAGATTTTTTTTCCCACTTTTATTGTCTCCAAAACTTTAAACGCGTTTTTCTCAAAACTATATTTTCAAGTCGGTTGTCAAGATTTCTCGCGAACTACTCAACCGATCTTAATGAAATTTTACACAAGTCTTCGAGATATCATTTACAAGGTCTTGAACGAAGGATTTTTTTTTTTAATTACAACTATTTAAAAATAAAAAAATTTCGAGAAATTTTCATCAAAATTTGCATTTTTTTATAAAAATGTCTGCCAAAAATCGAATTTTCATTTTTTTTTCCTTCGCCCAATACCTAGTTTGTTGTCTTTACTAAAACACGAATTTTTTCCTTTCATTTCAGATAATCCTGAAAGAAGTTCTGCTGACAACGCGGAGGCACCTTTTTTCCGAGGAACTGCCGGAAATGGCGTCGTAATGGCCGCCATCTTGAAATTTTTTTTTTTCAAAATTTCACAAAATGTTTATTAAATATGTATCTTTTAAATAATAAAAAGTTTCATCTAAATATTTCATTTTTTATATGCAAAAAAAATTATTGAAAAAAGGCCGTTTTTTGCCCGAGGAAACCCATGTAACCCCTTAAGACAATCGTTGATTTTTTAAATAAAAAAAAAAAATAATCAACTCCAATGAATATTCCATAACTTTATGACTCCATTAGTATGACCGATGACTGAAGCTAGAGTCACTCTAGAAAGCTCCAAGCCTGGGAACAAACTTGAATCAGATTATGAACTAGATTTACTATTGGGTTTGGGGTGAGCTATCGAAATAACGTTGGCCCTAGATTAGCATCAGCAGGTTTGGCCCAACTGTTAATTTCTACCTGGGCGACTTAAATAACCCTATCTCAAACCGATACAGGTGAGCAAAGGAAATAGGAGAAAGGACCAAAGACAAGGGCATACACAACCATACCGCTCGGACCAAGTTTAATGGCTCACAAACGGAAGGATAATTGCAATCGGTGCATTAGCGAGAATTGCTCGAGGGAGCTCTGTTACAAATGCAGAGGCGACATGTAATCGGCGTCCACAGTCCTCGTATTGCATACTCAACTTCCCTCACACCCTCCCTCCTTCATCTTGTTCTCTCCTTCATACAATAACCAGGTTGACCGATGTCCACGTCGAAACGCCGACCTGTTACGACTGTTGTACCCCTTTGTCCCCTCAATCCATGTACTTGTGCACACATCGTGTTACACTGGCCTTCAGGGCCTATATGTGTGTCAACAGAAACCATGACAATCTCGAGTATCTAAGCGCTTCAGTTGCTGACCTGTCGTATGTGCTCTATTTCACTTGTTAATTAGAGTTGGTAAAGGGATAAGGCGGACTTGAAAAAAGGCTTTTGTATTACGTCAATCGGGTCTGATTGTGGGATGAATTTGTTGTTGTCGATGTCCAAATTTGATTAAAACTCTATCCGGAAAGAAAAAAAAACTGGTACGTTAGCGTTTCCCAGGTGGGAATACACCATTGGTCCAAGCTTGGTCCATCAGCCTTCACCCAAGCTCGACTTCCAAGTTTGACTTGAAAAAAAAATATGTTCAGCTCGCTCCCCCCAACCCAAGCATTAGTATAGCCAAACAAAACTGTCAAAAGTTGATAATTCTTCCAATTTAAATTATGACTTCATTTTTTTTCTTTGACCATCACGATCAACTTAATTTTCTTTCCACGAATTTTGTTAACAGTTTTCCGGTTTTGGCTCAAAGCCCTCCGACGATAACCAGTTAGATATTCTCGAACTTGCAAAAAATTAAAGAAAATGAAATAAATAAATAATATATTTATGTTTGGCATGATCCCTATTACGTATTAACCCTTTTTGTTTTTTCGGTTCCGAAAACCTCATCTGAATCGCTCTTCATTCATTTTTACTACACGTACTTTTAAAACCCAATTATCGGTCTTTGAAATTGTAATTTAAGTTTTCAAACTCGTAATTTACGTTTATGCGGAACGCTACTTGTGTTTTCAAAGTCATAATTCATGACTTTAAAAATCTAATTTCTCGCTAACTTTTGATGCGCATTAGTTATTTGGTTGGACTCAAAATCCGGCTTGCGAAACGATAGTCTTCAGCACAAGGGCCGATTTCTCTTCATTTACACTACCTGTTGATGACATCTCGTAAAATTCCCCCCTCCCCCCTCGCCCCACCCGACCAAAGGAATCACAGAAAATCAAATGATGCAATAACGATGAGGTATTCATTTAGGAACCTTAAATAATTCAATTTAATGGAAGTAAACGAATTTTTTGTACCATTCAGGTAGCGCTACCCAACAAATCCATACCACGAGTTTTAATATATATCTGAGGAATTGGAGAACCTACACATATCGGGTGTAGCGGAGGCACTCGAGGACGTTCGACTACGTGTCTATCCCTTTTGTGGTCGGACAGAAAAATTCAGCGGTCATTTTTTTTCACCTTCGGTTCTCTCCTATTCGCCCGTTCTTTTATTACGCAATAGTATCTGAAGTTTTTGTCGAAACCAATTGGAGTTGGATGGCGTGACGGGATTGGAATTCGATCGCAAGTAAAAATCCCTTTGGATATGATGAAAAGTATTTTAGTGTTTTTTATTTACTTTTGTGGTTTGTGTTTGCATTGTGTGAGAGATAAACAAAGCAATATTGTGGTATTGTTTGACGGATGAGTGAGAGAAAAAGCTGGAAAGATAGAAAATGAAAAAGTATGGGGGGAGTTGATGGAAGTGGCAAGATTTTGAGGTATGCAAATTGAAAAGTGCAAGTGGATCACTGCTCTTGTACTGGGAATAGTGTAAATTAGCAACATAGAGTAGTGATTTTTGATAATAAATGCCTATTTTTTTGTTGGATTAAATGCGATTTCTTTGTAAATAATTTGATCAGATTTCCAATTAAATATAGTACATTAATGTTTACTTGATTGATAAGGTAATTTTTATTTTTATAAATCAATCTCAAGTAGAATAAACTTTGATTGTCATCTCAAGTACTCAAGTAAAAATATCACAAGTTTGACAAGTCAGTCTTATTTTAAGCAAATATTTGTACGTTTCATCTCATTTTAACCGCGTGGAATTCTATTTTTAATGATCATCGGAAGTTGAAATTTTAAGTACAGCCGAGCGCTGTGGGAGTTCTGGCGTTAAAATATTTAAGATATACGTTTAAATCGTTATTTAATTTGTTTATGAATTTTTCATGAATTTAATGTTATTCTGTCATCATTATAGAACAAGAAAAAGATTCAGGAGAATTGAGTGTCCTGTTGAGGTTTTGTGCAAGTGCTATTAGTGAAAGGACCTTCTCATTGAATTCAGATCTCTCATCACTGGATTCTTGTAATAATCTCATCAATAATAGTCTGCGCTGCAAACTTATGCGTAGGTTCCCCCTATATCTACAGATCAGGTCGTAGGGATATGTTATTAATTAAAGCAACCGCATGTTTTTCAAGCCTCATCAGTTCACCTACATATGTATTCGATCCTTGCTACTCAGCACCTGATTTGACTCGCTCAAGGGAATCTTGAATCAAGCTGCATTCATGTTTCCATTGCAACCTGGAATATGTGCCTGCCATTAATGTGTATTTCGAATATATATCGTTGTCTATGCGAGCATGCACCCAAACAAAAATGCAATCAATTGTGAATTGACATCTCTATTTCGCAATTCAACAAATATTTTTGTTTTTACATCCCTTTGTATTCACTTCCGCAGATTCTGAATAATTCCCGAACACAAGATTTTTCAATTCACGGATAGATGGCTGTGTGTGAAAAATTGGAAAAACCACCGAAGCTACGCTGCAAAATCCATTCTACCTCACTCAGTGAATATCGAATTCGTTTGTGTCACGTACACAGTGAGTTTTGGTTCGCCTTCGAAATATCACGCCCTAGCACGACCCTTGGTTTTCCCAATCGTGACTGGGTGGACAGTCGGTGGTTGTCGAAACTGTTCTGGGAGCTGGTGGTTTGGCCAAGTCTAAGGGCTTCAATAAAATCAACGTTTTTGGCGGTTTTTCGTATCACTTTCGGCGAGAGTTTCTTTTATTATTATTGGTTAGAGTGTTTAACTTTAATTTGAATTATTTACGCAGTCGTTTGTTGTATTTCGCTTGGGCGTAAATCACTTACTCATTTTTACATGTCTTATAATTTCAATTTTACATTCTATACAAATCTAAAAGTATCACATGACAGACACACACAAACACTTTAAAATGATAAAACTGATGTATCCGAAAGAGTTGAGAAATTTTTTTTATGAGAAATGGTCCAATTAAGGGATATTCAAGGTATATGTTTTATTTGGGTTAATTAGCCGAAAGAATAAAGAACGGCAAGGACCGCAATAATGGAAACAATAAATAAAATAAAAGTTTGTGACTCTCATAAACGAAAACTCCCGAAATTCCATCTGGAAACTGGATTCTCTTTGACCATTGAATAACTCTTTATGATGAATCCACGTGATTAGTTGGATGAATAATATTGACTACTCTCGTCTTTGGAGGTAAAGTGTTAAATGTTAGGCATTTGGTGACTAAAAATTTATGATGTCGAGATGGACTTTTATTTTCATAACTAAGAGACAATTTAGATAATTATTATCAAGTAGCAGAACGTCCTCTCGACAGGCTCTGGATCCCCCCTGTGGTAAAAATTAGCAATTGGACCACGACTCGACCAGGCTTAGACCAAGACAAGTCAAGCCTGTCTCTGGACTGGTATGGTAGCTTGCGTCTTGTGTGGAAAATGCTGGGAATGAAACATATATTGGACCAGGCTTGAGAAGTTCAGTTTGGTCGAAGGGTGAGGGCCAGCATAGGACCATCAGTATACAGCTCGCCTCATCTAAGCTAATTTAAACCAAAGCCTGGCGTCAACTAGGCCTTGAAATTAAATAGATTAGAAATCAAAATTAACACATATTTATTTTATAACGTTTTTGGTTTCCAGATGAATGCCTCATTTAGATTCCGTATCGCGCCGACGTTTGGAACGCATTGGAGTCTGCATGCATCTTCAGGGTTATGAACTTCAAAGTCTAGGGGTAATCCTTATATGCCTTCTTTTATGGTAGTGGGGAGAGGAGAGGAAGTAATCAGCCACTCATATGTTTTTAATTGCTCAGATGGTCAATGAAAAAAGAGGGAAAATGATTTTCCAAGTGAGATTCACTTGATATCCTCTGTCCCTGTCGAGAGGTGGTTCGGGTTTTTATGGATGAATTTTATTTGTTACAATAATTTCTAGTGAATAACGCTCTCCGTGCAGACGGCACCTCATACATTCATGCTCGATTTTCATCGAAATAATCGCCGAAATGATGAGACAAAGCCACAGATCACGAGTATTGTTACTTTATCACTGCACGAAGGGTTGAGTGTACGCAAGGGCTTTCCTGAAAGGCGTAACTTGGGCTTAAGTTAGAAAATTACGATCTGTGGTAGACATGTAGCGAGGAGGAAGAGGAGGTGCCGGTGATACGCCCCGACTTTCTCCGGGGGCGAAGTCGCTTTGCAGGAAAGTTAACACACATCATCAGGAGATTGTAAGACAGACAGTCGAGTGTGAATATTCAATTGTTGGAGTTTCAAGGGATAATCAGATTAATTTTACTTATGAGGGAATTGTTGAGTGGATCGTGCGGTTGGGTCTGTAAAACTCGAATAATATGAGGGCACCCTGAAGAGTTCATTGAATCCTGCATACGTTCCAATTGTTGACTGAAGTGAATTCGTTACTAATCACTGAGAAATCATTTATACTTATGAGTGCCTAGGAATTTAATGCGTTGAACATAATTTGTCTGAGTGGAGGGATTTAGTAGCATCGGCCTTTCCATTAGAAATGGTGAAAGTAAATAATTCTGTTGGTTGCATCGTATTTCAACGGAATAAACTGAAATATTCACATCGTGAATAAATAGCACATCCTTTCCTGTTTGAATTAAGGTTATTGCGACGGTTTATGATCAGGTAAGTCCAATGGTGGGAATGAAAGACGGATAAAAAAAGAGGTCAATCAAATCCGCTTGAAGTTTTTTTTTACTTGAACTTTTGAAGCTCGACTTCGATCTTCTGAGCCCATAGCTGATCACTAATGGTAAAAATCTGTTAATCTCAAGGAATTTAGGAACTTAGCCAGGTGGGAATTAACATTTGCAGTAAACCTGGACCAGGCTTTGACCAAAACAAGCCAAGCATGGCTCTAGTCTGGTGTCATAGCTTGGGTTTAGCGTGGGATATGCTGGGAGGGAAACATTGGACCAAGCATTGTGAAGTTCAGCTTGGTCCAAGAGTGAGGCCCACCAGTATAAAGCAGGCCTCATCCAATCTAATCGAAACCAAACCTATCGTTAACCAGGTCTTGGAGTTAAATGAACTGGAAATCAAAATTAACACATATTTATTTGATTTTCCATTTATAACATTGTTATAAGAACCTGGTATCAATCACTTAAATATATTACATAAAAAACTTGGTATTGCATGCATTAAGTTGTCCAGGGGTCTACTTAATTAATCAACTGGAAATTAATCAACCATTAACATGAGGCAATTATTATTTTTTTAAATAAAAATAAAAAATAGTCGACTCCAATAAATTTTCCATAATTTTATGACTTCATTGGTATGATCCTTGGCTAGAGCCACACCGATTTTCGTAAGTTCCAAGCCTGGCAACAAGCTTGAACCAGGCTATGAACTTGGCTCACTACCGGACTTCGGGGTGATCCATCAAAACAAGATTGGCATCATAATCGATTGAAGCCAGATCCATGATAGGGGATGCCATGCTTGGTAGATTCGAGTCAACCAAATTTGACCTTGTTGTCAATACTTGGCAATTCCTACCAGGAATGCTGTTTTTTAGTTCGAGCCGAATCAAAATCACTGGTTTGATCATCACTGCGAAAAGGCGTTTCTAATCGAGCGAAGTGGACTTTGAATTTACCATATGATGATTAATTGTTATTGTAGATTAAAGAACTTACACAGGAGTTTTCATTTTACATCAGGATAAAATTTCTCTAACCTCGAATAATATTTCAATATGATAGATTATCTTTTACTATAGTTCGGGATAGAAATGAGGTAACGATGACTCATGATACGTTCTTTACCGAACGGTAGAGCAATTTTGATAAAAAACTATGTGACCATCATGAACAGATATGGGACAAGTATTTTTTCAATTTTATACATCTCGTCTCTTTACCCATTGACCTATGATAGAAGATTCATTTACTCCAGGTGGAATTTGTTGACTATTATCAACCAATGGCAGAGTCGAATATCAACAAATGAATATTTGTTAATAGTGAACGAATGACTATCAAGGAATAACCGGTTGGTGAAACTCAATCGACCCTAATCTACCACCAAAATCCATTCCTTTGGACCGAAGTAGAAATATGATTTGGGTTTACAAAGTTGAACATTCGGGGTGGGTAGGTCTTGTCAGAATAGCAAATGACAGTTTGTTGCAAATCCGTCTCTTCCCAACATATGTAATGTAAATAGTGGAATGTATCGTTAACTAAATACAAGTCTGAACGAAAAAAAACATGCATCCCATATCCATAACGATCCATGTTCGCTTCTCGTAATTCATGTTCACTTGTTTGACATGTCAGCCTTATTTTAAACAAATATTTGTACGTTCCATCTCCTTTTAACGGTGTGGAATTCTGTTTAGAGGAAGCAAATTGCTGAATGCGGAGCGTCACGACATGATCATCGGAAGTTTAAATTTTAAGTAAAGCCGAGTTGTGTGTGAGGTATCTAGCGTTACAATATTTAAGATGTACATTCAAATCGTTATTTTATTTATTTAAAACACTCAGACAATAATTAGAATTCTTCATGAACCTTAAATTTTAAAATTGCAGGGGTGGTTCTGTCATCATTATAGAACTAAAAAGATTCAGGAGAACTGAGTGTCCTATTGAGGTTTTGTGCAAGTGCTATTAGTGAAAGGACCTTCTCTTTGAATTAGGATCTCTCATCAATGTATTCTTGTAATAATCTCATCGATAGTAGTCTACGCTGTAAGCTTATGCGTAGGTTCCCTCTATATCTATAGATCAGGTCGCAGGGATCCTTTTGTAAAAAGGACATACACCTCAAATCTCGAATCGAATCGAACATATCGAAATTCCGTAACACTTATTCGTGATTGGTAGATACCTTCACAGCGGCAACATTTGAATTTCACAAGTACACAAGTATCATGTAAATCAAGTCAAAGGATGGTTTAATTAGTAGAAAATAAAAACTTAGTTAGAAAATGGAAATGAAACAAGTTACTCATCAAATGGAAATATCTATATCTTATCGAAACTCCTGTATTTTCCAAGTCGTCTTACAGCTTCAAGACATTTAAAATTTTGCATGTTGCCTACAAGTGGGAAATAGATCAGCTGTGAATATATCAGCAATTTTTAAAGATCCATGTTTACGAAATGATGACGTGTTCAACGTCATACGCGATTACTTCAGGATCATTTTGGTACAATTATTATGAATTTAAATATTACATTGACTTTTCATATCCATATAATTCAACTGCTGTACTCATACAGTAGTTAAAATAAGGTGCGCTCACCGCAAATGTGACTTAAATAAAAAATATCACAACAATTAAGATTAACCAAATCGCGCGCGGTGGCGCGCGACTATGTCTCGTATATTATTAGTTAAAGCAACCGTATGGTTTTCAAGCCTCATCACTTCACTTACATATGTGTTCTGTCCTTGCTACCTAGCACCTAGTTTGACTCGCGCAAGGGACGCTTCTCTCAAGCTGTATCCAAGTTTCAATTTCTACCCGGATAATTAATCAGTTCTATCAGTGTATCCATTGACTTTGTCTCTAGTTAATCAACATCAATCATTGTTCCTGTAATTTTTAATACTAATTATTTGTTGATTAAAATTGAGAATGCTCTGAATCCATGATTAAGAGGACATATTGTCAGGTTTCGAGCGAATTTCGCACTGATTTAACATCGTGTAAGCACCGAGATTTCCGGCAATCAATCGTTTTATTAACGATTAGGAATATGCACCGGGTGAATAAATGGAAATTTCGTGTAATCCCTATTAACGATCGTGCATTACCAGTGCATGGACATAATTTGTGGCGTCGCGAAACAATAATATATTCACCCTGTGTACACAATTCCTCAGATGAAATTTGATTTATGCACCGGGCAATGTTTCCCTTATCATATTTTTTATCATCAAATGTTGACACAACGTCTGTTTCTGTAGCGTAAATTGGTGTTATTGAAGGGGGAATAAACTGTTATGAAATATATTCCCTGAAGGGGTGGGAATGTGTGGCTTTTGGCTTCCCCTAGACTGGTATAATAGGCGATGCATGTACCGAATTTTCGAGAGGAAAGTTTCGTTATGGAATTACCAAGTTTTGGGGCATTTCCGGGGTTTCAAGTCAGCATCTGTTTTTACTGATTAAATTAAGGGTAGTTTCATTGGTGAATTTTTATTTGGATACTTCGGGACTTTGAAATTACTCATAACAGTGGAGGATTACTTCACTAGGGGGAAATAAATTAAACACAAAGTTAGTTTATTATTATCCTCGCAATTAACCCGGGTGGAAATTCTGTTGGTTATCATGGGCGAAGATCTGATATCGGGGGCATTTTACACGCGTTATGGCCGATCGGGGGTGAATCGACGGTTAGCTGGCGGTGAAGCTATCGAACGAACTCATTCGAAAGGATTTCACAATTTTATATAAGCTGTTCGATGAGCACAAGATCCATATGTATACTGCCCTTATGGCTCCATTACAGTGCAAAAGTTTTGACTTTGAATCCCCATCCGAGGATCAGAGTCAAAGTCAATCTCCATCCGAGTCCTACCGAGGATCCATATACGACACAACCAGCCCCTCTGCCCTTCACTACCTCTAAATGATTTAGATAATTATTTCAAACAGGGGACAATGAATTAAAATATCGTCTTTAGTTAAACTGTATAAGTTTTATGTAGTCGTTTGCCTTGAACATTTTGGGAAAATGAATAGAAATAGAAAAGAGCACCAAACAAAACCTATGTATGATGAAAAGAAATAGTTGAAGGAGAACCAAGGTTCTTGGCGAGCATTAAAAAATTGTCAAATTCCGCAACACGGACCTTGGTGTCCCTTCAAAGTATTAAAATTGTGGAAAAATAAAATATTTGCCAATTCATCAATTTAACTTGTTGAAAAAACCCTTCGTCCACAAATCGGTACATTCTCTTCATCAACTACATATATTGCTTGTTTGTACGAATGCCATGATAACATTTTCGCTTGACAATCGATAAATCAATCGATTTGATTTTAGAGAATTGATTTATCATCTGATGGCATTAATCATTTGATGTAATATTTTATCAATCACAGGCTCTCATAGCAACTCAAGCAGATTGAGATGTTTTGTTTTTATCGAGTTACTTTTATTTAAATTCGAATTCGGCCACTCCCTTTTTATACAACAGTCCCAAACAGGAGCTATAGATTATTTGCCAAGATTTCAACTGGATGAAATCATGAAATTATTGGGTGAAATGCCCATATACCTTTACATTATTTGAATATTATTTACTATTGGAGTGGCTCGGTTCAAAGGACATCCGAGCAAATTTTTTGAGCCATCCTGAATGGCATGCTAACCATTTTTTGTAGTTATCATCGAAATATAGATTTTCTAACAAAATTAAATGAAAAATAAACGAATTGTATTTCAATGACGTTTGATGGAGAGGACTTGAAATATCTAAATTCGAAATGTCTAAACAAGACACTTTTGACTCTACATCAAGACAGTCACTTTACATATTTTCGTAATTAAGACGCCTTAGTACAACACCAAGAGAAAGAATTATTGTCATTCGATAATTACGTCCATCCAGGTGCATCATGCTTGGAACATGTGAGTGTTGGAGGTTAGAATGCGAAGATGCGAACAATGTAAGACAGCCGGCCATGGAGTCACGTCTTACATGATTTTTATCAATTAGCGAATGACTAGATGTAAACACTCTATTTACAATGAATTACTCCTGATCCAGTATTATTTTCCTTTTACTTCTCACTTATTTTCACTATTTTGTAGCAAAATTACAACAACTTCGTCAACTTCGCCTGTCTTGACTTTGTCGAAAAAGCCCGAGAAGATGCGATCAACCACAAATGGAATGACACATCCCATCAGTGAAAATTTACGGAACGTTTCGGAAAAATTCCGCGCCAGTTCCGTGAAAACTTTGAAATTCTGTCTGAATTCTTACGGTTCGAGAGGTCGTAAGTATTTCAATTTACGTTAAATTTTCTGACTTACCATTCGTAAAGGGAAAAATTATGTGCCTGTCCCGTATTTTTCAATTACACACCCGAAAATTTACTGCCTCTTTCAGATTTATTCGGTTTCATCACCAGAAAAATTAACTTAAAACTACTCTTGCTGGCACATTACGCGACTTATTCTGTAATTTTTCTGGAACTTTTTTCTCCGTGTGGTTGTTACAAAATTAATTGTTTCGTTGAAGTTCATGTTAGTAATAGGTTAAATATATCTTTCTTATTAGAAATGCTATATTTCAAATAACGAAACTGAAATACTTTAGTCGTTCATCGTTCGGAAGACACATACGCTCATCACCAATCCTGTAGAGGAACTGACTTAAATAACAAAGAGCTACAACATCCTAGACCTCCACTAACGTCACCATAACAGGTCTCATTAATCTTGTCTATTTAAACTAAAAAAAAAATATAAATATCATAGCCTATACTCCTCTGAATTCTCGACAGAAAAAATATCCGTCAACATTAATTATAAACATAAACCAAAAATATAAGTGTTGGATTTTTCATAAAATAAATAGAGAACAAAAGTCAATCTTATTCTCTTCTGAGTGTTGAAAGACATTTTTATGGGTTTGAATTCCGAGGAGTGTGAGGTATAGCATTTAGGCTTGTTTGTAGGTATGAAGACAGAGAGGGATGAATGGGACTCTTTGAGAACATGTGGCTGGAAGGTCCAGGGTATTGTTTCCCTTTGTAGACCTGGTCAGTTCGTCTATGAAATCGGTATAGAGTAGACGTGTCTTCCGAGCATAATTATTTGACTTGAAATCTTAAAGAATAAAACAGTTTAAATTACTTATTGAATTGTTCTTATTTCTTATAACCCATTTCCAATAATAAGATATCAATTTTGCCTCGTATTATTTCAATTATAAATTCAACGTTTCTAAACTTCCTGACGAATGTCAGCACCACGATTAACTCACATCACGAATATCTATCGTGTCATTTTTTAAATAAAGTTATCAAATTTATATTAAAAAATTCTCTTCGTGTCCCTCACCCCATTTCCTTCCCTAAGAATTAAATCAACCTTCCAACAACCCCATCCTTCCAAAGCCTCTCCACCAACGCCTGACATTGTACTAGCGATGCTAAGCTTCATTAGTACTCCATTAATTACCAATTGACTTCGCAGTACTATTACCTGGTGGTGAGACGAATTTAAATGTACATTGGACTAGACCTATATCAAAATATCAGATATTCACTGCTAGCAGTGAAGAGAATATTGCTGATCAATTTGGATTTGTGCATTAGAATGGCTTCTCCAGCGAACCTCTACCTCTAATGATTATCCCTATCTCCAGTGCATTCAATACCTTAGTTTCGATATAAGTCCCTTGCACATTACACGCTGCATAACCTCTTCCTCCACCCCCCCCCCCCCCATCAAGGGCTGGCTCGCGAATATCTGCAGTAGAGGATATAATTCCATCTCTCTTTTACACTGCGGCAGGTTCTAGTTGAACACTCCCTCTCCTGCATTTTATCGATTGTATTATCGCATACCCGTAGGAAACGCGTAATTACACTCTTCGGTAACTTTACCATGAGCCCTTCTAATTGCAATTAATTCTGGTGGAGTATAGGAGGCTCTTAACATTTGTATTACCGCTTGCTAGTCCATTCGCATTTATCGGTAAAAAAGAGAAGAAGGGGTTCGAGCAATTGATAAATTTTATATTCATTCAAATGGATTTTATTGAGTTAAAGATAGTAGCGGACGAGGAGGGGGGGAGGATGATGGAAGGATGGAGAAGTTGAATATTTAATTGCGGACTAGAGTAGAAATTTTGTCGATTACTAGTGGTTAAAGTAGCTCGACCATTTTCGTAAATTCATAAATTATGGAAAACTACGCGAAATTTTTGGAAAACTGAATCAGTTTTGGAATTGTAATTTTTTGATAATTTTAAGGATGGTTTTGTTTTTCAAAACAATCCTTCCATTTTTCATTTCCGCTGTAGTCAAAGAGTGAAATGAGAATTTTTAAACTTTAGACATAAATAAATCAAGTCATTTTTTGAGACTTCGTACACGGAGACAAAAATTGCAGAAAAATTGTGACGGGCACTTGAATCAAGGTGCAAAATGCTAGAATACTTGAATATGTTTTATTCACATATAAAAATTCCTATCGATACCATAAACTTTGTAATAAATTTTGTAATTAACGATACGTGGCTTTGTAAAATTCACGAAACGGCACTATAAAATTTGAAAGTCTATATCATTTTTTATTTGAGTTTAAATGAAAAGTTGATATCAATCCTGTAAAAATTTCTATCTAGATCGGTCCATTTTATTGTATCTTCTTTCATTTTTTACTGTGACACCCACCAATTTTTTGATAGCTCATTGTGATTGGTTGACGATCAGCACCGAATATATCCGATTATTGACGACGTTGAACTCCATTATGAGATCTGTTGCATCGGTCGTTTGACTTCCATCTTCTCGCCACTCATTATACATGGAATTATTATGAGGTAATGGTAATTTTTCACATGCTTACAGTTTGCATCGAGATTGCAAGGCAGCACAGTAATTTTTACCGGAATGACGCTATAAAAATTCATAGATTTTTCGCTCCGTTTAAGAAATAAGTCAGTGGTTGGGAAATAAGTGCTATTATTTGTTTATATAAAGAAGCCAACACAGGGCCAAGGGACCTATTGGAAAACATGTCAATATTTGCCGCAATCGAGATCGCTCGGTAGGACATCGGCGAAAAAATAAACTTAAATGTCCATTCCTAACTTAACTGACTCAGGTCGAACGCTATCGGGTATCTACATAATACACAACTACCACCTCCACTACCTCCAAATAATTTTTCGTAATTATCTCGAGAAGGGGACAATGAGTTAGAATATTGTCCTTAGGTACACTATATAAATTGTTTATGCTCTTTTTAATGGTATATAGTGAAGAAAATATGCGCATAGCACCCGCCCCATGCTCACATTCTCACGATTTTACATTATAAAATTATCAGAATCAATTAGTGGCGATGGTAGCCCTGACCCATCCGAATGGGAGTCTCAAATCTACGTACGACATTGAAGTATTACCAACAATGGATTTGAATCTGTTGTGATCGGTCGAAGAAGTAAAATGGAAAACCCACTCTATTCAATTGAATTCTAAATTCAGTTTTAACCCTAGAACGTTGCACTGGGGTACAAATATACCCCACGCGTATTCGTTATTAAAAAATGAAGAAAATGATGTATAACAACATTTTCCAATTTTAATTTTTACCTGCGATAATTGCGGTCAAACGCGTGGGGTACGTTTGTACCCCAGTGCAACGTTCTAGGGTAAGAAAAGTCAGTGCAACGTTCTAGGGTTAAAAGCCAAAAGTTCATGAAATATCGAAGCTTTTTTTTTCATTTCGAAAAAAATCTATGAAATCTGCTGAAAAAAAAAACGAAAATAAATTTTTGTAAAAAATGCGTCAAGAAAAAATTTTGTGTAATCATTCGCCCAGGCAATTTTTTAAAAGTAAATAGGAATGAAAAAGAACGCCAAACAAAAATTCTATTAATTATTAATATACCTTCATCTGTCATTGCTTATTTAATTTAATTTTCTTCCAATAAAAAAATGGTACAGCAAAGTTTCCTTAGTGTGGATTGTTCATTAAGTTGCCCATTAATTCCATTCCATAACTTTATGACATTACGAATGCCTTAAGATAATGCATTTTAGTGCAATAAATTTTACTCTGCGCTAAGAGATGAGAAATGAGCCAGGAATGGTCGAGGATGGACTAACGCTGGTTTACAATGGGGCACACCCTCGGCCAGTTTCGGCCCATTTGTCCCCTAATACCGAAGGCTTCCGGTTTGTGCTCCATGTGAACAGCATTTTCCGTGGGAACTAATGGAGCGAAATAAGTTATTTTGTAACACTAGAAATGGGCAATTTTTATATTTAACACAAATGGCCAACTTATATTTGGAATGAGTTGATGGCCACGTGACTGTTGAGTCAACTGGAGGGCTTCCGTTATGGAGAGATTGGAGAGGGATGAACTTTTTTCGAGAAGAGGGAGTAGTAGTTACAGTTATGGTGGGAGTCTCTAATGGGCATGGAATTGGTTGACACTTGAGGGTCGGTGGATGGGGAGATTTGAGTGGAGCTTCTTGGAGAATTTTCCCAAGCTTTGAAGATGGGTGAAACATTCTGGTTTTCGTCAGAGGAAGGAACACGTGATTTTGTTCGTCAATTTATGACAGAAATGGAATATTGAGAAGAGAAATGGGCCTATGGAGAGTCCCAAATGAGACTTAAAGAAGGGGCTGACCCCTCAAAATTCCATTTGAACAATCTTATAATAGAAATGTAATCATAGAGAGACCGAAAAAAATACTTGAATCAAGTATATTTCATATTTGATTCAACTATAACCTATATACCTGAATCGAATATGAAATGAGCTTAAACTAAGTGTAACAATATATTGATTTTAGGTATATCTTATACTTGCTTTAAGTATATTCGATTCTCCATGATCGTATCAATAGAAAAATCATTTTCCCACGATTCTGTTATTTACTATGACCACATTAAATAATAAAAAGATGCTCCTGCTCACGATGTTGTGGCGGAGTGAAGGCATTCAAAACAATATCAGGGGCGTAGCGAGAGGTCGGGCTCCCTTCGGTCATCAGTGGCCAAAATGCAGTACAGCTATTTTGCACTTGTTGTCAACTTAGAAGTGTTCGAGATTTTTCAGTCATTTGTAAAACATGGCGTGCACGTATTGAAGATAAACGTTTTCGTCTCAATTAATATATTCATAGCAGACAATAGAACCGTAGGAAATCAATTTTTCGACACTCCTGCACGGAAAGTCCATCCTTTGTTCCCTGATGCGCGAGGTAAAAATCCAAACTTTCATTTGCAGGAGTGTTAGAAAATGGCATGTGCATGTGAGGTGGGAAAATATGACCTTCTGTCCTTGACACACAATATTAGATTTCATCAATTATGTCATCGAAAATTGGATATTACTAGGATGAAGTATAAAATATACTTGACGCAAGTATCAAGCATCATTATTATTTTTTCTTCCTTATTATTTTTTTCTGAGCAGATAAGACTTCCGGATTTCGTTACCTAATCAGCAAGAGAAACGTGAACAGTTCTCACCTTTGGGGGTAATTTTCCACCTAGGACGGAAAGTATTCACGCCCCTCCCGTTCTCGAAGTTGCAAAGTACAAACTTTCCTATGCAGGTGTATTGAACAATAGCATGTGCACTTCAGGCGATATATATTATATATTTTATATTATATATGTGATATTTCATGGGTGATATTTTGTCGAAACTGTGAAAATCCCGAAAAAATTATCTTGCGACTATACTAACATAAGAAACACTTCGTCTGCACAAACTTAAAAAATAAAAAAACAAAGATTCTTAATTGTCATTTCTTATTCACGAATAACTTCCGCTATTAATTTCCGTGGACCGAATACTGAGTGTGATTCATTGTCTATCCTAGTATCTTGTGATACCTGAATTTTAACCCTCGGGCTTGACGTTGAATAATTTAGAGTTATAATCAGGTAGTAATCTTGACACTGCAAATTTGCATGATTATAAACTGTAATCCTTCGACACTGCATGAAAAATATTCTTGAAACCCATTTTAAAGCAATTTATGCGCCATGAAAGCGGATGTATGTGAAGAAAAATCTTCTTTTTGGTATGCGGGCAAAAAATCTAAAGGCCATAAAGCTTCGGCACTACACATTTTACCATACAATTTTTAAATCTGAACTATAAAATATCCTCGAAACCCCCGGGTACAATGTCCGACATAAAAGAATACGAAAAAAAAAAATATCAAACAGAAAAAGTTTTTTCTATTTGACTCTGTTGACTGGGCTACATTTCTCGCTATCCCATGTACCACATTTTTATCCCCCAATGTGTAATGCCACCCCTACGGCTATGAAATGCACCCAGGGCTTCGGCACAGTGGAAACCATCGAGCGTGTGTAAATGTGTACAGGAGAATTTTGGTGTGTGTGGAAAAAGTTTCATTCTCGACTTCCGTGAAAGCTTGAGCTCTCTCGATACTGCCAGAGGAAAGGTCACTTCTATTTTGCTCCCTCGTTTTTCTTCTTCCATGTCCACTAATAAAAAATACATGCCTGCATTTTCCTTTATGTCTCGCATTATTTCTCGATGGTCAATCCTGTTTTGCATCTCATTCTTAAGAGAAAAACACATTTCCCTATTTAGATGCATGCGATGTATTTAGTGACATTTCTCTCCAACGTGGATAGAGCATGATAAAGATCTGTAGGTTCAATGCAAAAAAAAAATGTACTCAGACCAAGTACATTTTATACTTAAAATAAGTCCAATAATATAATTCTCCAATTGAAATTGCTAAGCACTGACAACAGGGCCAAGTTTGGTTGACTCTAAACTGCCAATGGTGATGACAATCTTGGACTAACATTATTTCGATAGGTCACCCCAATGCCCGGTAGTGATTCTAGCTCATAGATTGGTTCAAGTTTGTTGCCAGGTTTAAAACTTGCTAGAGTGGGTCTGGCTTCAGCCAATGGTCATAATAATGAAGTTATAAAATTATGGAATATTCATTGGCGTCGATTATTTTTCATTTTTATTGAAAAAAACCAACAATTTCCTTGTATCAATAGTTAATTAATTTCAAGTTGATTGATTAAGTAGATATCACCTGCACAACTTAATGTATGCAATACGAAATGTTTGTATATTATGTTTAAGTGGTTGATAGCAGATTTTTATAATAATCTTATAAATAGAGAATAAAATAAATATGTATTAATTTTCATTTCCAGTCTACATTAGTCCAAGTCCTCATTGACGTCAGACTTTAGTTTAAATTAGCTTGGATCATATCTGCTTTATGCTGGTGGGCCTGTGTTGAGGTCTCAGCCTTGGACCACGCTGAACCTCCCAAGCTTGGTCCAATGTTTCACTCCGGGCATATCCCACGCTAGGCCCAAGTCATGACGTCAGTGCGCAGACAGGTTTGGCTTGCCTTGGGCCAAGCCTGGTCCAAGTTTCGTCCAATTGTTTATGCCTACCTAGGTTACTTTAAGTATATTTTATACTTCATTCAAGAATATATTCTTGAATTGGCCTCGCCTCGGGCCGCCAACTTCACACTCGTTGCCACCCCATCACACTTGTATCAAAATATATTACATTTCACGTCTATTTATAAGTATTTGTCTCTTTCCGTGTCTGAACTTTCATTTAAGAATTATTTATCTTTAACTATTTAAAATTTCTCCAGAGATTATTTCATCAAAACATGTAAGACTTATGGCATATTGATTTCTATTATCATGAAACATTTATTCAGGAATTCATGAACACTCGTCGATACAATATGATGAAAAGAAATGCTTGTAGTGTAGTTGTCTGACCATTACTTGTCTAGTATTAGCATAGACCGAACAATTATTGTCTATCGTATTTTATGTTGAGAATTAGAAGTTATTTTCCGTAATCTTCTCTTCTTCTCACTTTGCATTTCATTAACTTTTTTCCTCTAAAAGCCCTATTATTCTCTAGTTGCGTGCAATGAGACAATTTGTTTGGACAATATAGGGTGCACTAGAAACACCGAAAAGATTGTATGTTATTACCCCATCTATAGGACTATCTAAAAACTTCCTGAAAAGATTGATGCACTTGATGTTGAATCCCATAATATTTTCCTCGACAGCACGAAAAAATATTACTGAAACGTAACATGATCTGATAAAATACTACATGTCACAAAAATTATTTTAAAAGTTATTATCCGTCAATAGTATTTGCCGAAATATTACGGATCAAAAATATTTGTCGACAAAATGTTATATATTTTAATTTGTTTGCTGGCAATATTGTATTACTCAACGAAATATCACTGAACATTTCAACTTTGTCTGGAAGGGAAAGTGGTCATTTATTTTTTGTTCTATTACTATCACGCAACATTCTATATTTGACATTCAACTTTCAAAATTTCATCAAATTTGAAATTTAGACATATTCTTATCAACGTTTCATCACATTTAGGAGTATTTATCGACAGTAAAGGCTATTTTTTTTTTCTTGGCCATTATCAGTTTGATTCTTGTTTTTTTATTTACAACTCATTACGTCGTTTCCTGTTATCCCTTTTCGCCTAGCTTTTGTTTATTTACACTACACATTTGCATATCATCACAATCTCAATTCCTTTTTTTGTCGACTGACCATTTCCATGTGTGATATTTCTCTCAATAATATGTGATCGTGTCATATTTTGTTTAATAATATTTTGTCGTTTGATATTCTTGTTTAATCCAATTTTGTCGTGTGAAATTTTTGTTTAATAATATTTGGTCGTCTAATACTTCCTCACGTAATCTTTTCCAATATTTTTTAACGCCTAAGCGATTTTTCTTGCGTAGAGCCCCTCGAGAGAGTGTTAAAAAAAAATTGTCGTTTCATTTTCAAGTCGAATTTAACGTAGCACAAAATTATTATTCAATGGGATCGATTACCGACATGCTCCCGCGCAATGAACGTGACCCGATGAGAATGCTCCCCTGGGCCTGCCTTGTAGCTACCACGCGCCATGAATATTTAAAAAAAGCTTCAAGCATTGACGCTACGATCTTTTCCCTCCCCCTGCTTTTACATCATTTGAATACATTTTCACACCTCTTGATTCAACTTTCGCATCTTAAAATTCTGTTACTGTTCCTCATCATAGGAGTGAGGGATGAAAAAAATGAAATGTTGATGGGGGTTGATGCAAATATCTTCAATTGAGAGCTTGAAATATTTCCGGTTCCCGTCAATGCTGTTTCATAATCAATAGTTCTCAGTAGTAGGGGGGGGGGATAAAATGGTCCACTCAATTTTTTTTTAATATAACTTTCTACACCAGAGTCATGGACGTTCCACTATTACATTTATTTAATTCGTTAAGAAGAGAAACCAAAAGTTGAGCGGTTCCCTCTACCCAACAATTCTTCGCATATATATCAATATTTTCCATTCGATTTTTAGATCTAATGGTGACCTGTGATAACTCGTAAATTTATGGTTTCTCAAAATTGTTTAAAGTGTCGAAATCTGTACATAAGATTTATTTATGCTGTCGATGTAATACTAATTTCTTCTTACGTTCCTCCAAAAACCTTCTTACGTTTCTAATTAACTTGTTAACTTAAATATTCTTCTTTTAAATATTGACAAATTATTTCAATATGCTCTATTTAATCTATTTCACTTGCGAATTTGTTCATTGGCCTAGGAGAAGTCCAGGCAGACCTCTTTAGTCAAATTAACGATTTGTTTATTGGTATTTCCTAATCCGGCCAGTGTCATAAAATATTGTAAAAATCTTGAAATTCTGCTCCGCATCAGTAGCCCGGGTCATTTATAATTCCAATCCGATGTAGCGATGCTCCAAGATGGCAGTGGTTTTCTCTAATACGATTGACAGTGACAATTGCTCTTCTTGACAATTTACATTGCTCCTACCAGGGACAAGAGTTTGTCTAAAATATAATTCAAAGGATATGGCGCCTTTTTTCTTAAGATTCGTGAAGCTTGTGCCAGAATAATATTTGTTATACTCGAAATGTTGTCTGTTATAAAATGATTTCGGTAATCTGTGTGGGGAATGGAGAATTCATCCGATGAATCGTCTACAGGATTCACCACTAAATTTCCTTCAATCCCACAGTGTGAAGACATCCTCAGGTATTTTATCAAAGTTTCATTAGAGGAATTGTTTGCTAGCTTCCAGTACTCTTCTTTTATGTTGGTACTAATAAGAGTTTGATTTAACAGTCAGTCGGGGGAATGGAGGGACTGTCAAGCACTGAGAGAGTCTGACATGATGTCATCCTCTCATCCCGAATTTGATTGATTATGTTAATGGCTAGCAGTAATGCAATACATTCTGTATTATAGATAGAGGTGACGGTGTCTAGTCTAGTGATTGAGCCAATATTTAATCGACGCCAGCATAATTGTTAATTAAGTTTTTGCTGCCATCAGGGTGGGTAACATCGATCTGAGTAAGATTTAATAAGTTCCTGTTTAACAAATGAGTTGGGATTGGTATTTTTTTGCGCCATGTGGCGTATCTTGTTATTTAAATCTCTGAGGAGTACGTAAACATCGAATGAATGGGTAAATATGTGATAGTTTTGCGCAGAAAATAATTCTTCTTGGAAAGCTACAATTTCTCCCACTCATTTGATAATTATTTGTCCCCTCACTCTCTGGGGAATTAATACTTTCTATTAATTTTATTGTGATTTACTCGTCCATTTTCCCTGAAATTCAAGTGAATTTATGTTTTATTTTATGGAGCAGATTTTCAATTTTATGGTCAGACGTCAACACTTTTATTCGAGACGCTTTCGATGCTGAGCTTTTCAATGTTTTACAATGTTCCATATTCTTGCACTAGTAAAATGACGCATCATCTTTGCCTTACTTTTTCTTTGTTCTTATTCCTTTTTTATTGGTTTGAATCTCCAACTCTTCACGAAGAACATCAGTCGCTTGTCTAATTATACTCTTTAATTACGTAATTCGTTATTTTTAGTGCATAATGAGAGAAATTTTTGTCTCTATAAGAGATTCGTGGATTGATTTCCTTTCCAATGGTTGACAAACTAATGTGAATGTTCAACAGCATTCAAACTTTGAAATTTCCTTAACCTTTCAATTTGCCCATCCCTTTCACTTTTGAATACATCGATTGAAATATTCCATCTTGCGACAGAAAAATTTCGATTAGGAAACACTGGAGGGCCGTCCCAATCCCTCTTCTTAATACAATTACCTACAATTTTTTACTTTAATATTACTTTGGTAGGTATTGGCAAATATTGACAACCGAGCCAGGATTGGTTGACTCTAAACTGCCAAGTCTGGCGTTTCCTAGCATGGGTCTGGCTTCAACCGATGGCCCTGCAAATCTAGGGCCAACGTTATTCAAATAGGTCAACCTCAAGCCCGCTAGTGAGCCTAGTTCATAGCCTGATTCAAGCTTGAAAGTGTAGTGTGACTCTGGCTTCAGCTAATGGTCATACCAATGGAGTCATAAAACTATGGAAAATTCATCGGAGTCGATTATTTTTTTTTATTTAAAAAATTAAGAATTGTCTTATGTTAATGGTTGATTAATTTCAAGTTGGTTAGTTGAAGAGACATCACCTCCACGACTTAAGGTATGCAATACGAAGTCTTTTCATATTATGTTGAAGTGTTTGATAGCCGATGTTGATTTTCGGGGATTTCCCCGGGTACAAAATTCAACTCTTCAAATTAAAAACTCTTTCTAAGTTTTATTTTCTCATTTAAGCAAGGATAGTTTATAGCCACATTCCCCGGGATTTCCTTGGTTGTAAAATCAAGGGAAATGTCCACAGTTCTTCCTTAGTTTTTATAACATTTGGATATTTCCAAAATACATCTGCTGACCGGAAGAGATCACAAAAAGAAAAAAGGAAATATTTCAGGGGGGGGGATTATATTACCCTCTCCAGGGCAACTGAGTCTAACTTTTTAGCCTCTTTAGTCTCTTGTAGATATTCATTGATCTAGCAAATCTAGAAAGAGGCTTTGTCCGATTGTTAATTCCTACTTGAGCATTTACTTTTTACGCACGTTGCAAGATAAAATTTTGTGGATACACATGCGGTATAGATTTTCTGAGTCATGTCATTATTAAACTCGCCTGCGGCTCGGTTTCTAAACCTCGCACTCGTTCGAAAATCGTTACGGTCCTTTTTGCGTATACGAGGAAAAATATTCAATAAAAATTACGTATCTTTGCCGTAATTCCAGAGTGAAATGTGGTTAATGAAAATTTTACGGAATTTTTTCGAAGCGTACCATAATTTTTATTGAATATTTCGCTTCGTGTAACGTACTATTTATTAATGAAGAATATTCCGGGCGCGGTAATTTTTAAGCCATTAATTTTTTTTAACGACTGAAGGCTTCTTATTTACCAGAAGTTATGATATATATCTGGTATATGGAAAAATAGAGGGGCGTAATAAGGCGAAACGGATGACGCGCTTTGTTGTTGTTTTTTTAAGAAAAACAATTGTTTTTTGTGGATCCACTGGATGTGTCCACAGCCTCCTCTTGCTTCCACCAAATAGTGAACTTGAATCGATGTTCGTTCAGAAGAATATTATTCTGTTTCTGAATATTCAACATCTCTAATTTTGAAACAATTTGATGGATTTTTTTTCGAAAAAGTTCCAGATGTTACCAAATAATGTTCATTGCTCTCGATTTTTTGCAGACAATCCAAACATTCCTTTAAATTCTC
This sequence comes from Diachasmimorpha longicaudata, assembly GCF_034640455.1. Taxonomy (NCBI): domain Eukaryota; kingdom Metazoa; phylum Arthropoda; class Insecta; order Hymenoptera; family Braconidae; genus Diachasmimorpha; species Diachasmimorpha longicaudata. The sequence continues at coordinate 1,866,197 of NC_087225.1, read as the reverse complement.
AGGAGATGTGACATTTTTATTAAATATTTTGAAATAATACAGCTTTTCTTTGGGTTCTTGAAAGAAATATTGATTTTCATACAATTTAAGACATTATCTTAAAAATTTCTAAAAAATGCGCTTTATGGTCAAATCATATCAGTCATCTTCTGAAAATTACTCACCTTATTTGATTCCGAGATATTGAAGGGGATTCAAGAATATTATTTTTGTCACTACTGCTACATTCAGTCCCTGTCGAAATAGTATATTTCGATACGTGTATCCGAATTATACTTTTTGTTAGTGATATTACGTAACATCATTCGTTGGTTTACAAATTTTGATTTTTCGTTTACAAGTAAACGAAAAGGCATTTTCCACACGGGCTGAACGTAGCAGCAGTGATAAAAAGTCACTTTTCGACACGGGCTGAATGTAGCCGCAGTGACAAAAAATGCCTTTTCGTTTACTTGAAGAAGAAAAGTCAAAAGCTGTAAACGAAAAGACTTTTCATTTACTAGTAAACGAAAAATGGTACAGTTCGCCGCTCGCTAAACGTCACATCACTAACAAAAAGTATAGTTCGTGTCATGTGATTGACAGCCAACTTCACACTGGTTACCACCCCGTCGCACTCGTATCGAAATATACTATTTGAACATGATGAAGATTTCTAGAAAATGCTTATAGAATGCTCCAATTCGTAAAAGATTCAGAAGTTGATTTCAGCAACTAACTTAATTATAATTATAATAAAATTTTACTATTCAATTAAAAGAACTCAAATTAATTAAATTTGAAAAGTTTATTTTTGCTTTTTTCCAGCAAATTTCATAGCATTTTCAAAATAAAGAAAAGTTTTTATATCTGCTTCGATTTATTGTTAGCCATTTCGGAAAATTAATTACCTTAAAATACCACAAATACCATCAAAATGAATGAATTAATTGTATGAAAATAATTCTTGTCTCTCTAAAAAATATTCCCTTACGACTATCCACAAAAATTTTTTTTTCATTCTGTTAGAGTTTTGATGTTGATAACCGGGTAGGGTGGATTGGAAGCGGAAGTGGAGAGATGATCTTCCAACTTGGGATAGTGACGAAAAACACGTTGATTTTGCCTTACGGCGAACCAATATAATTTAACCAAAAAATATACACTATTTACACTTGATAGTTCTCCAATAATTATTATGATGATAATAGCACAATGTTCAATGATAATTAACCAAAAACTGATAGTATTAAAGATGATTCAATCCGATAAAAGCCACGATACAAAAACCTGATAATATCCGATATTTGCGTTGTGATTCTGATGATGGATGAACACGAAGTGAGGTATGTGGTCAGAGTGACCCCTCATGGCACCCGAGCCCACTCCCGAATTATTCCGATGGTGTCCGATCGACCCAATGCCCTGGATCAGCCTTAATTTTGTACATTCCGCCCGCCTTCATCGTCGGATGATGATGAATGATCCTCTTGTTGGTCTTCCTCCTCGGTGCTGATTGGTAGCGGAACCACCTTGTTGATGTGTCTGGTGTAGGTATTTGCACCTCCTGCCCCAGTGGTGATATCTACCACCCTTGTGAGATTGTCATCACTTGGATGAACCCTTGATACTCGTCCTAGAGGCCACTTTGTTGGTGGATACCTCTCGTCAATGATGAGAACTAGTGTTCCGACCTTGATGTCATCCGTTGATCTTTTCCATTTGTAGATAGTTTGATAATGATGCATACACTCCCTTGACCACCTGTCCCAGAATTGTTGAGCGATCCTTGCGATCATTTTCCACCTTGTGAGACCTTCCATTTTCTGATTGATGAGTGATGGCTCTGGAACTGCGTTGATGGGTTCCCCAATGATGAAGTGTCCAGGTGTGAGGGCTCTGCAGTCATCAGGATCGTCTGATAGAGCGCAGAGAGGCCTCGAGTTAAGTTGCGCCTCGATTTGGATGATGAGTGTATTGAGTTCCTCGTACGTGAGTACCAAATTCCCTGTGAGCCTTTTTAGATGAAATTTCACAGATTTCACCGCAGCTTCCCATTTCCCACCCATGTGGGGTGATTGCGGTGGGATGAAGATCCATTTTGTGCCGTTTGATGCCAGTTCGTTGATGATGTGATGAATTTCCTTCCTTGATTCGTCTAAAAGCTTGCCCAGCTCATTGTTTGCTCCCATGAATGTCTTAGCATTATCACTGCTAAGTGTAGCACAGATACCTCTCCTTCCAGTAAATCGTTTGTAGGTCTCGATGAATGCCTGTGATGTTAAATCTGTGAGTAGTTCAAGGTGAATTGCTGATGTGGCAAGACACACAAAAACTGCAATGTACCCATGATATTGTCGAGCTCCTGATCCTCTCCATCTGCTGATTTTGATAGGACCTGCGTAGTCCACCCCTGCGTGATTGAATGGCCGTGCTGATGTGATTCTTCTTGGAGGCAGCTGTCCCATAAGCTGCTGTCCCCTGATGGCTCGATGTCGTGCGCAGATGACGCACTTGCGAATATGCGATTTTACAGGATGACGACCCCCGATGATCCAATATTTGTGTCTGATGTGTGCCAACGTCGCCTGTACTCCTCCATGAAGAGTTTTCCGATGAGCCTCCTCGATGACCAGTGATGTAAGCCTTGATTGTCTTGGTAGTATTGATGGGTTCCTGGCTTCTGGCTGAAGATTTGATCGTTTCAGCCGCCCGCCTAGGCGAATGGTCTGATTCTCATCCAGATAAGGAATCAACCGTGCCATTGGATGATTATTTGCGATGTCTTGTCCATTGATGAGGCGATTGATGACTTGTCCAAAACTCTCCTGTTGTGTATAGTTGATCCAAAAGATTCTGGTCTCCTCCAGTTCTTCTGGCAAGAGATCTAATTCTCTTGGGACTGGCTCCCCTCTCATGTTGTTGATGACTCTCAGGACTCTCGCCGAGATCCTGAGCAACCTGTCGAGTGTAGAGTACCTCTCCAAGAAATCTTGAGGTCTCTCCAGATTTAGTGCCACCGGATGTGCAGAGACTGGCCTTTCCTCCAGTGCTGCTTCTGCCGTAGATTCGATTGATGTTGATGATGATGATGGCCAGTTTTCCATTGATAATTTCAGCCATGATGGACCATTCCACCACAGCTGATGATTTACAAGTTGCTCTGGTGATAATCCCCGTGATGCACAGTCTGCTGGGTTCTCGACTCCCCTGATATGTTTCCATTCAGCTGCTGGTAATGAGTTCTGGATTTTGATCACTCGATTCTGAACAAAATCCTTCCACCTTGATGGGTGTCCATTGATCCATGTGAGCGCCACCGTGGAGTCAGACCAAAGAAAGAGTTGTAGATTCTCTTTCTCCAGCATCTTCCTGATGTAGATTACCAGATTGGTTAAGATGACAGCAGCTGTCAATTCCAAGCGAGGAATTGTCATTTTCTTAAGTGGTGCGACCTTGGTTTTTGCACTCACCAAGATGACTGATGGCTCAGATTGATGATTGTCCACTCTGATGTATACTGCGGCACCCATTGCCTGATTCGATGCGTCAGCAAACCCATGAAGTTGGATGTTCCTTGAAGTCGATGATGTTTGAAGCCACCGTGGGATTGATATCTGATCCAGATTTGAGAATTCTTCCCTGAATTCTTTCCAACGTTTGATGTGACTCAAGGGCAGTGGATCATCCCAACCAATTTTGAGAAGCCACAGCTCTTGGATGAAGATTTTAGCCCTGATGATGACCGGTCCGATGAGTCCCAGAGGATCGTAAATCTGGGCGATCTCTGAGAGGATTGTCCTTTTGTTGATTTTTTCCGTTGATGGCTTCCTTGATTTATAGATGAAGCTGTCTGAATGAGGGTTCCAGCACAGTCCCAAAACTTTGACCGTTTTGTCCTCGAATTCTACCGCCGATGTTAATTTTGTTGATAATTGAAGATCCTGTAGGATTCCTTGATGATTCGAGATCCATTTTTGCAGTGGCATGCCGCCCGCCATGCAAATATTGATGAGTTGATTGATGAGTTCCTTGAGCTGTTCCTCAGAATCAGCTCCCCCATAGATGTCATCGACATATCTCCCTTTGGATAGAGAGACAGCCGCCAGTGGATATTGATGTCCCTCATCCTCCACGAGTTGTTGAAGAACTCGTAGAGCCAACCATGGTGCACACGTTTGGCCATACGTCACCGTTGTCAATTGGTATGTGATGATTTTCCCCTCCTCATCCTTCCATAGGATTCTTTGAAGATCCCAGTCTTCTTGATGAACCTTGATTTGACGGAACATCTTCACGATGTCCGTTCCGACGATTAACCGAAAAGTTCTCAACCAGATGAGAACGTCTGAGCCTTCCGTTTGCAGTTTTCCTCCTGCATGAAGTATGTCATTGAGTGACACTCCTGATGTTGTCTTGCTGGAACCGTTGAAGACCACCCTGAGTTTTGTGGTGATGCTGTCTTCCCTTAAGACACCGTGATGAGGCAGATAGTAGCTCACTGATGGTTCTGATTCCTCTGAGACACGTCTCATGTGTCCCAGATCCTCATATTCCCTGATGAAGTCCTTGTAGAGTTTCCCATACTCTTGATTTGATTCCAGTTTCTTCGCCGTTCGGTTTAACAATTGTAGAGCATGTCTCCTAGACTCTCCCAATGCTGATAGTGATGTTTTGAGTGGGAGGCGTACTACGTACCGTCCCTCACTGTCTCTTGAATGTGTGTTCCTGAAGTGTAATTCACACTCCTGATCGTCTTGATTGAGAATAATTTCCTTAGCTGATGAAAGTTCCTCCTGGACCCAGAATTTCTTAAGAAGATCCAACAGCTGCTCAGTCGGAGACTCTCGTACTGCAGTTAGAGAAGACTTCGGCTTGCAGTCTGTACAGCAGACCGTCCCAGAAACTATCCAGCCAAAGATGGTTTGTTGCGCAACAAGTTGATTATCCGGAGATTTGATAACCTCATGCCCAATGATTTGACCATAATGATCAGCCCCGATGATGATGTCGATAGGACCAGGTTTAAGATAGTTGTTATCCGCCAATTGAAGATGTTGAAGATGATTTGCCTCTTCCTTTGCACAGTGAATTGATGGTAATGTTGATGTGAGCTTGGCCAAGATGTGGGCAGTGATTTCGATCTGATGTTGATCGTTGAACCGAGATTGAAGTTTGACCTTTACTGCTCCACGAGTCAACCCTGACTCCAGGCCTCCTATTCCAAAGACCCTGAGATGTGATGATGATCGACGAAGACGAAGAAGTTGTACCATTTGATCAGTGATGAATGTGACCTCTGATCCCTGATCAATCAGAAGCCTGACCGTATGATGAGAACCTGTTGATGTTGATGCAAGTGCTTTAGCTGTTGCCAACAGCACAACCCGTTGACTCGCTGAATTCGATGATGATTGATGTGTGACCTTGATGTCAGAGGACGACCCTGATGTCTCTGATTTCGCCAATGATGTTGCTGATATTTGAAGATGACCAATTGAGCTCTCAATTGATCCCGATGCCTTTGATGTTGATTCACTCCCCTGTGAGATCTCTGAAGAGTTGAGAGAGTCGTAAATTCTCTCTGTCTCCGTTGAACTCGGTGATGATGATGTTGATGATGAACCTAGGGATGGAGACAACCAGATGAGGGGCGTATCATTTGCCAAAATAAGTAATAAAAATGATACTTAACCTCTCGATCCGGATGCTCCGTGATCTCCCTGGTTTTCCTCGATTGATGAAGCTGATGGTCGACTCTTCTGTCTTTCCAATTCCTGTCGATGTTCGAAGGACCCGTCATGAATCAATGTGTGATGAGGGCCCTTGCATTTCTGGCAATGACGTGTGTCTTTGCAGAGATCCGCCCGATGAGGACCAAAGCAATTATAACACAATTTGCTGTTGGTGATGAATTCCCTGCGTTCCAGTGGAGTCTTAGCCATGAACTTGTCACACTTGAACCCTAGCCAGTGTGAACCGTCACAGTGTCGACAAGAAGGCCCTGATGATGATTTGTCGGTGTTTGATGAGTTCCCTGATGCTTGATAGGTGTAGACTGATGATTTCCCCATGGCCTTCTGCGAGATAGAGTTCTTAGCCGAGATGTTGACCTTGGATGTCCTCACCGGATCTTCCCTCTCTACGTTCTCCAAGGCTCGAGCTCTGGCCTCCAAAAACTCGAGGAAATCCTTGAGAGGACGGGGATTCCTTTCCGATCCCAGATGTACTTCCCAAGCCTTCTTGGTGTCCAGATCGATGACCCTTCTGATTATTCTTGATACAATCATGTCCCAGTGTTCCACCGGAGCACCAAGAGTTTTCAATGCATCCAGAGCTTGATTAACCTGATGAACCAAGTTTGATAAGCCTTTCGCTGATTTCTCATTGATTGGCTTGAGATCCAAGATGTGATCGATGTGAGCCGAGATGATTAGCCTTGGATTGTCGTAATGACTCTTGAGTTTTTTCCAGGCGATCTCGAAATTCTCTGCTGAGACCTGTAGATTCGAGATCATATTGTAAGGTTCCCCTTTGAGTGCGTTCTGGAGTCTGATCATCTTCTGAACAGCTCCCACCTTTGCTCTGGATTTGACGATGGAAGTGAAGACATCTTCGAACGTCTTCCACTCCTCAAACTTCCCATCGAAGACCTTGATATCCAATTTGGATAGATAATCCTTGTCGCTTTCCTCTTGCTCGACCTTGATCTTCCTGATCTGAGCTTGTAAAGATGCGATTGCCCCTATCGCTAGCTCATAAATCTCCATGACCTCCCCGTAGGTGTCGAGCGTGAGGTAATCCGATTTAGCCATGTGTGATGGGTATGCCTTGATAATGTTCACATGGTTGGATCGGAACTCCCCATAGTGTGTCTCGATGATTCTCTCCCTCCCCTTCAGCCGTTCCGGTGTGACCATATCCACCGTGTACCCTTGGATAGTGGTGAGAGTATCCCTTAGACGATCCTTTAATTGGAATTGTAGGGTTAAGAGCAGCTCAAATTGTGTCTGCTCCATATCCGCTCCATGATCTGATTGATGGACTGAAGGGGTTGGCGTCTTTCCCCCATTGCTCTCCTGATCATCCTCACTCTGACTACGCTCCACGTCAGACATGATAATCCCGAATTAATTTGGAATTAACTAACTTCGTTGATAGGGAGCCCCTGTGTTTACCTCCCGATGATCCTAACCACCTTGTGATGAGGGAAAACCCTGTTGATGAGAACCGTGTGATATTCGTGTTTACGAGATGAAAACTGTCCAGTTGGTCGAAACTCGAGCTCACGTCGAAATCAAAACAACATTCCTCTTTTGCGATTGCCTTCCCTCACTCCCGATCGATGACGTCACCACGTCTCCGAGTCCCAATGTTAATGTTTAAATTAAACTCCACTTCACTTAAACACTTCCAGATCCGGCTCGAAGGACCAATTTGTTAGAGTTTTGATGTTGATAACCGGGTAGGGTGGATTGGAAGCGGAAGTGGAGAGATGATCTTCCAACTTGGGATAGTGACGAAAAACACGTTGATTTTGCCTTACGGCGAACCAATATAATTTAACCAAAAAATATACACTATTTACACTTGATAGTTCTCCAATAATTATTATGATGATAATAGCACAATGTTCAATGATAATTAACCAAAAACTGATAGTATTAAAGATGATTCAATCCGATAAAAGCCACGATACAAAAACCTGATAATATCCGATATTTTCGTTGTGATTCTGATGATGGATGAACACGAAGTGAGGTATGTGGTCAGAGTGACCCCTCATGGCACCCGAGCCCACTCCCGAATTATTCCGATGGTGTCCGATCGACCCAATGCCCTGGATCAGCCTTAATTTTGTACACATTCATTTTTTTCCTCCATGTGCGTACTCTGAACCCTATATGCTAGATAAGAGTTACGGTGCTTACTTTATGGTGTCCGCAAGTTGTAATAATATCTCTCTCATACCCATTGCACTCTACCATCCGGTTATAACCTACTCCCCACCTTAATGACGTAGTCGATATCATAACTGACCTGAAACAGGATACAAAAAAGTGATTATTATCATATGCTTTGTTTATTGGAATTTTATATCTAAATCTGTACTAAAAAGCGAGAGTATATACATATAATGAGTAGTTTTCGTTTTTAGCGTTTTACAGCCTTCTAGAGAAGTCCCCTGAGTTTTAAGATTAAAGATTACTCATTTTCAACTATATGACTTTTATAATAATAATTTGTGTAAAAGGTTGTAGTATTTTTATCGCTAGTTTTAGAGCTAACAAACAGAAATGTAAAAAATTCCCTTCCGGGCCAAATTTTGCCCCGAAAATATTGTTTAAACAAATTGCAGTTGCGGTTTTGGAATTTTTCCTGGATATCTCTGTAAAAATCATTCGCCGCAAGAAAATAAATTGATATAAAAATATTTGTTATAAAATGCCACATAAAAACGTTTTGGTAGGTGACGGAACAGTTGAATTAGGGTGAACCGGAATATTTGAGTGAATTGTAGGTGATTTTGTAAATTAAAACACACGGAGATCATTTAACACATAACGAATATTAATTTATTCGACACGTGGGCGGACGCAATGCGGATTTTTACAATATTTACAAATGATGAATTATTGATTTTACTGTTGATTTAAGAGATGATGATTTAATTGGTTTTCTAACGTGATTAGAACATTCTGGAGTGTTCTATCATTGCACGTTGAAACACGTTGTTTAATTAAGGGGGGAGGGGGTGATGGTGAAAAGAATTCGACTGGTAACCGTTGACCGATGGGTCACCATCGTTGTCGTAGTTTTCCAACGATTGGTGAACTGAATTCCAAACGGACTTAACTATATTCTAGACAAGTTTTTCACAGTTTTCTTATTTTCATGATAATTTTGAAAATACAAGTGTGCAAAGGCTTGCGCTCAACTTTGTGCTTTTCTACTTGTGGTCCCCTTGTATATCTTTTGGAATGGGAGGGGAGAGGAAGCGTGTGTACATTTAATAGTAATAAAAATTACAATAATAATAACGAAGATAGTAGTATATTATACGATGAAAATTGTTGTAAAAATGTGTACTGTTCAAATAACCGTACTCAATAATAATAATACTATAGACTTTTACAAATAATTTTTCTATCATTGCAATTGATTTCGTGTCTGCAATTATTTACAGCCAATTTTTACATCATGGAGTGCCAAATGAGCGGTTCGCCTATACTGGCCAACACACAAGTTGGAGGAAGTGCCGTATGCGCTTGCACGTCTTAGTATCTCCGATTCCATTGTTACAATAAAAAAAATGTTCAGACCTTTTTCGTTCATAATTTTATGAGGAAGAATTGTGTATTCATATTTTTATCTCTATTGTCAATATTTATCGAGATATGGAATAAAAACGATAAAACGGGTGATTCCAATTGTTTAAACAATACTTCCGGCCTGAATTTGGGGGGTAATTTTTCATTTCTCCCTTCCTTAACATTAAAATAATCAATAGAAACAGAAAAACCTTTTATCCGACTTTTTTGACTCAAATTACCCGCGACGCCTATACGGAGGGGACAGTCACACATAAAAATTCCTAAAAATTCTGTAAATTTTGTAACACATTTTGTAATCAATGAGTTGTGGCTTGGTGAAATTTACTAAACAGCAATATCAAATTTGAAGGTCTATCCTTTTTCATTTGACGTTAAATGAAAAATTGATAGAAATCTTTTAAAGATTTCTGTGTTTGTCAGTTTATTTAATTGGGCCTTCCTTCATTTTTTACGGTCCCACACAGCATTTTTTCGGTAACTCACTGTGATTAGTTAACAATGAGTTCCGAATGTAGCCGATAATCGCCGACGTTGCATTTTGTCATGGGTTTTTGAATTTTTACGGAGGCGACCTAGAAGTTTTCCTAAGCCGATAAAGAAAGTTTACTAGGCGTCATAGTAATTTTTCTCAGGCCTGCAGTTTTTACCGAGAGTGTATGGCAGCACAATAATTTTTATTGTAATCACACTATAAAAATTATCAGATTTTTCTTTCCATATAGACTATTACTGCGCACGAGATGAAAGCCACACCAAGAGGGGTGAAAAGTAGGGGGAAAAAAATTTGGTAATTTTGTCATGGGGACGAAAATCGGTAGGAAAAACCATTATCGCCCAATGTCGACAACTAATGAAGGAAAATCTATGGCTCTGTACTATTCCGTGCCGGAAATTTCCCCCGGCTTTTCAATGCCACTCCTCCCCCCACGTACTCCAAAACTGATGAATAGCCAAATGAATACCCAGTCCGCCTTTCTGCATGGGTGTCCAGAGTTGAAATTCAGCTGATTTCCTCAAGCGTCAAACCGCGGAAAAACCATTTCCTTCTTGCTGAGACTGGTATTACAGAGGGTTGGAGAAAGGCTTTTAGCTCAGTAGCCTGCAGTAGACATCTCGATAAGCGAGAAATACCGTGAAACAGAAATCGATGGGGTTAAAAGTGGCGAAGAGAAGGTGCCAAACCGAAAAAAAAAATATATTAAGGTGGAGTTCCCCAGTAAGTTAAGGGAGGGAAAATCCAAGTCCCTGAGGGTCGATGTGCATCGCGTGTGCGTAAGAGTCAGACCCCACGGGTCCTCTCAGTCGTTTTCCTCGACCTCGAGGTCTTACTTCTCCCCGAGTGCTCGTTTTCGTTGCTCCATGTTTCAGGGAAAAACGAATAAGTCGACTAAAAATGGGCGAGGAGGAGGAGGAATGCGAGAACCAGATACCAGGTGCAGGTTTTTTGGAAGCCAAAACGGATTTGGGAAAGGATAAGAGGGAGGGGGGGAGGGAGAGATAGAGAGGAAAGTCTGGAAAGGGTGTCGAGATTTTCGTGGAAATGTGTGCAGTGTTTTGAGAACTTTTCTTTAAGGGGTTATTCTCATGTGAACGCCTATATTTTACCACTTTTTCGGAATTTTTTTTTTATGCGACAACAAACTTCAATCATGTTGATTTTTCAATATATTTTTATTTGTATTTTGAAATATACGAAAAAATTTTTTATTTTCATTTTTTACATTTTTAACATATATTTTTTTTAAGTCAAAGTAGTCCCCAACAAAAAAAGGTAGTTCACTGGTCAAGGTGATAGCGGCTGTTCATGTTGTCTGACATAAAAAAATCAAATGGATTATTATTCAGTAGATCTGTGGCTATCGTCCCTACCAAATATAATCAATTTCATTAAAAACAAAAAAAAATATCGAACTTCAAAAAAAAAATCACGAAAATCTCCTTCTTTTTCGTTAGAAATCGTTTAAAAAAAATATGAAGATATTGTCGAAAATAAACAATTGTGGTAGGGACGATAACTATAAATGAGTAAAAGAACATATGTAAATTTTAAAGCAATCGGTTGAATACTTTTTCTTGTAGGACCTTGACCGTTTCAGAAAATGATGATTCGAGAAAAACGCGTTTAAAGTTGAAAGCCTGGTAGACAATCGCTTACGACACGTCGGCGACTATGAGCTGTAACTTATCAAATACTATGAATTTCGGTCTGAATTTTTCACAGCATGTTTTCAATAGGTTTTACTGTCAAAATATATAAAAAAATCGATTTTTTGAAGTGCTCACATGAGAATAACCCCTTAACGGTAGAACTACGGAAATCGTATACCTCGCGATTGCCATTGAAATCGAACACTGAACACTAAAAAAATTCGGAATTCCGACATGAGCTTGCAAGTTTACAGCGCTACTTCCATTAGCGACCACTATGCGGCGGTCTGTTTGTTATCACTTTCAATATCAAATGCCATGTTTCCATGGTGTTCACCTTTTTCGAATCGATCGATTTCAGATTTCATAGAGGAAAATGAAAAAATATTTGAATCAAGTAGAAAATGTACTTAAAATATTGAAATATTATGTTGGATATTCAACAAGATACATTGATGACTTTTGTATTTTGTCTTCGGTCATTTTCTCGGTTGGAATTATTCCCCCTCTCCCTGCTCCTTACTTAACCTCCAATTATCTTACCGTCAACTGTATGCCTCTGGGATGGCTATTGACCAGTTAGGTAACTGACTATTTGTTACAATAAACCAACACTATACGCTATAATTAAAGGTATCGTCTTCTCATTTCGCAACCCCATAAAAATCTACGTATTACTTAGCTCATTATTATACTTATTGCAACTTTATAAAAATCAGTTATTTCAAGTATATAGGATTTTCCATGGTGAATTCGATAACCAATTGAATGAAACGTCATTTATTATCTAATACAAATGGATAAAGTAAGACACAAACGTTAATTATTCATGTGTGCATCAACTGCTTAGAAAATGATGGAAGAATTTCGAGTAAAATATCATGGAAGGGGTTTACCATAGAGGATTTTCATTAATGCCTACATGAACCATAATTTCAACAATTCAGTAGACTTGTAGTTTTTGTTTGTTTATTCACTCTTTGTCGAGTCACTTCACATTTGGCTATTTCAAATTAATTCTACATCGTTAATTTCTAAGTATTTTGTTCCTAATTAGTACGAATTATCCCACCAAATTCACTCATCCATTAAACAAAATTAAGAGTAACGATGTTTTTAGGGAATGGCAAACATTCAAATCATGGGGGAGGGACTTAATGAGGATTCAAAACATATCTTACGTAAAAAGTGACACAGGTCATTAATCGGAAATGTCGGATTGCATGGTGATAATCGATTATTTCATAGTCATAATTCATCATTTTACAATCGATAATCAAGTAATAGAAAAGCAAAGACAAAACAGATATCAACACCGGGGCCACTTGCGGTAGCTCTAGTGTCCCAATGATATTAAGAATAACCACCTCGACTGTCGAAAGAAAAATCGAATGAGAACTCGAACAATAATCGATCTTTATAAATAAGGATCAAAATCTAGAACGAAAAGTTGACTGAGAACTAGAATGTCAGCTCGAATAAGAATCAATTATCCAAAAGTCGAACTCGAGAGTGGAAAGAGGACGAGCTTCGGTGGAGTCAACGATAGATGGCGTAGTGGTGGGAATGACCGTTAATTTCCAAATAATATTTTTCATTGAAGCGAAAACACAATATATATGTTACTTCATGTATATTTAGAAAATTACAAGTATAAAATGGAACCCTTTTTCTCTCGACTGAAGTAGTGTTGTTGGGACCCTGTATGTGTGCACGCGATTATTTTATATATTCAGTATCGTGGCATTTGAAGCAATAGTTATTAAATTGTATAAAATTCCAAAGCTCATCTCCTAGGACATGTTGTAGAGGAAATGTTGACTGCATTCGTCCTTCACTTAGGCCATACCATAAGGTCCCGTTTGAAACCAAAGGTCAGGTAGTACCATAACCTGACCGTTAACTACTTTAGTTTGGATTGGTTTATGCAACCAAATAATGAAAAAAATTAAACTTAATATGGGTCTCTCTTGCCAGAAGATGTAGGCGAGACCCTGAATGGGTTTGTAAAATTAGTTTTGAGTTAGTTAAATTCGAACATTCGAAGGAAGAAGTAGTCTCTTCTAATCTATTGTCCACAATACGAACTTGGTACAATAAACTTTATATCTCACAAGTGCAACATTCCCTTTATTATTTCAAGGCGCACCCGTCTAATTTCGCGTGCGCAGCATATACACGATTTCAACGAATGTGTGAAGGTTTCGGGTGACATCCCTATACGCTTCTAAACAAGTGTCAATGAGGTAAAAAAAGAGAAAAGGCCATCAAGGTCGCGACCGCGACGGTGCTGGTCATGGAATATTGATGTGATGAAAAATTTCTCATTCGGATTCCAGAAATACGACTGCCCGATAGTATTAGCTCCCCTACGATGGGCTTCGTTCCAACAACAACACAGTGAAAATGATTCATCCATTGTTGATGTGAATAACCCTCATAATGAGGTTTGTCCATCAGATCAGCAAGTCCTTAGAAAGGCTTAAAATATTGACAGAGTGGGGGTTGATTTCCCTTAATCGTCTCGGGCGTGCGAAGGAACGATTTCGCTTCATTGAAAAATTCTTTTGTGAGATATTTTTAGCTCCAGGATGAAACAGAACAATTGCCAAATGTGAATCACACTGTGTTTCATAATGGCCTGAAGCACTTTCTCTCAGTGAGGAAACACAGACCGTACCCACATATAAAAACACGCACATAGAACGCATTTGGCAGTCAGCAGCACGTTCGCGTGAGTTACATTAGCCAGAGAATGAATATAACGCATCGTGTAAATGAATCACCTGATGCGGGGACGAAAAGTTAATGCAACTATGTCCATACCCACGCCCACATGGGCGCTGCTCACCAACATCAAGACAATAAAACCGATAATTAGAAGCTGTACCCGAGAGTGGGTTATATCGGATAGTTGTCACGTACTGAACTATGGCACATGGAAAATTACAATTAAGCGATGGAAATATTAATTGAAGCAACGAAGATCTCTCCGGGAACAAGATCGGTCTCGAGAGATGTTTCATGGATTTTTCATTTTTCAGTTTGAATACACGATTATGTTATAAAGTACTACACGGCTAAATATTATTAATCAAAAATATCAAACGACGAAATATTATTAAACAAAAATATCAAACGACGAAATATTATTAAACAAAAAAATTACACGATAACATATCATTAAGAGAAATATCACAGATACAAAAAAAAATATTAATCTTGAAATCATAGTATCAGTTTTTCCGAGTTTCCTCAAATGGATTAACGGAAAGGGATTGAGTAATAAAATATAATCAGCAAGAAAATTAAAATACATAGTATTTTAGGAAAAGTATTTTTAGCGGGTAATATTTTGGTAAATAATATATAAACGAATAACAATTTTTCAAATAATATTTTGGACATGTAATATTTTGTCAGATAATATTATGGTTCTGTAATATTTAAAAAAAAAATGTCCAAATTTTCTTCGGACAAATTTGGCAAAAATTACCGTATCGTCTGGGAAATTGGATTTGGTTATCTAAAACCAAAAAAAATCCCCCGTTACTCTATTAAAACATTTTATCTCGAATTTGCCAGCGCAAATTCTAGAAATTATTATTGTCTCGTTATTTCACTGAAATTCTGACAGTCTTCATCCAGAGGAAAATCCCTTTCAACGAATGTTCACAACCAATCGCAGGAAATGCAAAAATCGGTCTCGAAATCAAATTAACGCATGTACCTATCTTAATACTCTTTGAACGGAGATACAGCAGCACTGAAACTGATATTCTGAGCTATGATTTGAATGGTTTCATATATGTATGTATAGTATTAGAAGGATTTAAACAATTTTAATTTTTTTAAATGGGTTTTTTCTCATTTTTTTTTTGAACACAATCACGATATATACTAAATAGATAAATGCAGTTTTTAAGAATTCGAGCAGAATTACAATAGGGGAGAAAAATTACCGCTATAGGCCGTAAGTCGACTCAGACCTGCTTTCGATTCGATTTTTCGGGTGTTGTCGACATAACTTTTAGAATCTATTTACGTGAGAAACTTATTTTCCAAAAAAAGGTTGACCACTTCGCTACTGATATTACTGAATTAATATGATGAAAAGCATCAATCTGTGGTTGCGGTGGGGAGATATATCAGAGAGGAGTCGGTAGGAGGCAACGGAATCAACCATCTGGTCAGATTGAGCCGATGTTCGAGGTTCGAAAGGGGATGAAGAGTACCAAGATATAATCAAACTGTAATCGGGCTCTAAAATTCAGAAGTAAAGTTGTAAAATGAGATAAGTCGCTTTTGACTACTCACCAGTATTCGATAAATATAAATATTGCTCAGTCTAAGGAAGATACAGAAATTGTCAGTAGTAATACCCCAAGACCTTCAAAATTATCGGATATTTCCCGAGAGTTTCGTTGAGTAGCAACGAGAAAGATAAGTTTTACAGGTTAAAAATCCCGAGCGCGAGGGTTTTTCTGCGAAACTTATCCCGATCGGTGCTACGCAGGAAAACTATCCGAAATATCCGATTAATTTTAAAGATCGAGGGGTATTTGGCTGGATTATTGTTTTCATTCCAATTTCAAACAATTAAATGTGTGGCATTTCAGGTCATATCGTATGGTTTTTCACTCGTGGATGTGGCTTCTCCAGCGTATATTTTCTGTCTGCACAAAATGCAAAAAATTGTTTACAAATTGTGGCTTTTGTCTTCACCGTATTATTAGGAACATCTTTTAAATTTTTTGATCAATAATGTCCAAGGATTCTACTCCAAATCTCCTCATGTCGAGGTAAAGTCTTTGAACTTGATTTTTTCTAATGACAGTTTTGGGATTTGAAACGCGTACAAATTGTTTATCGGATATTTTCATTGCTTAGCAACAAACCGGGAAATATCCGAAAAATATCCGAAGTAAAACTCTCTTACTTGTACCACGTGACGGGAAATGCCACCATTTGATTGGTTGAAATGGGGATGAAAAAAATAATCATAAAAGTTCTTACAGAGCTAATCGAGTTCAGCAAGAAATATATTTATAAAAATTCCTTAATCTCTCTTGGTTTCAGAGACATCGCTGAAGAACTCGACGGAGAGATAAGTCACTTTATCTGGGTTTACCACGTCCTTACGTCCTTATTCTCTAACAGAGCACCGGAAACGTTTGCCAATCAGTGTCATAATTTTCCTCGTCATTCTCGTGAAAATTCAACGCCTCGTCAATTTTACCGATTTACACAAAATTATTTCTCTGTATTTTCCACAAAGATGACAGTTTCAAAAACATAGTGAAAGGTAAGTCAAGGTTCTGGGCGCGCGATGACAAATCCTGTTCCATAAAGCACAAGAACATAAATTAAGTTATACATGTCAGACATTTGCTACCTTCATATATAAGACTTGTTCCTCATTGGTCAATCTTATCGCCATATGTTTACTTTCGAGGCAAGAAATACAAATATCTAACACAAAATTTTTTCCCGGCACAGTTTTTACTAAAATTCATTTTACTTTTTGTACAATTCAAGCACAATTATCCGCTTGTTTTTAATAGTCAAATTGTCCTATAAATTTGCAGCGTTTACATTCGGCTGAATACATGAGTCGACATTTCAGCTCCTAACTAGCCCTCAACACTCACGTTCAGACCTCAGAGTCCCTTTGAAACTCAAATACGAGGTCTGAATGGGTCCTTAACACTGTTAGAAGTTCAATTTTAGCCTCAGTTTGCTTGTCGAAAATATTTTGCTCCCTTTATGACCTCCTAAATATTTTGATCTTCATTTTAGACCTCCAAACGTGGTGTCAATGGTTGAATTAAATATTTATTAAGCAGTCATACAGCTGCATTTTTAGCTCATTATTCAATGCTGCGTGTAAAATTCATTTTTCATTTTAATGTCTATTGTTAGTATTATTATTGATATTATTATTAACCCCTACAGGAACTCCATGACCTCTTCATATAGGTGAAGAGAGTAACTTGAATTAATTATCTATTGGGTACCAATATTTGTTGAAAAAAATTGTGCATACAATTGCGGCTGTAGCATAATCGAACGAAATTGAATTAACTAATAAAGTATAAATTTGATTAATTATTAGAAAGGCTGTAATTGCACTTTTATTATCATTTAAATAATATAACAATAGTATGAAATAAAAATTATCTGTGTGGCTTCACTCGCGTTCTTTATGATTAACAAATAGTCCAACATACAACACATCATTAATTATCATTTTTACATGAAGCTTTTTAAGCCTTTCAATAGTTATAGTAACTATATTGTCATTTACTGCAGACAGCTGGAGAAAAGCTCCAGCAGTGTAAGAATTACGATCACCTTTGGCAGTGAACACGTCATATGACAGCGAAATGAAGGCTCTGGCATTGACAGTTAATTTCATTATATTCGCGTGTGTTCATTATTTTGAGGAAACAACGAAGTTGACCTATTTTAGGACCCCCAGTGTCTAGATTCTCAATGATGTGTCGTTTAGTTTGGAGTTGTCTTGGATATAATTCAGCAACATGAAGCTGTTGATGCTTCTGTAATCTCTGATTTTACCATATGAACGTGGGTTCTAAATAACAGGTTTGCAGGGCAGTTTGAATGCTATCACGAAAGTTATTAGTAATATTTTTATGATATCATACACTGCAACAATTACCAAAGTGTTTCAATCATCTTAACCGGACGTTTTTTTTGCAAACAAAAATCTTTAGTTAAACCTTCTGGCAACAGCTCCATGAATTTTCGCAGTTTAATAAATTGATAGTGCAATTTTATTACTTCTATATCAAAGTGTCATGTGCCATGTGCCAAATTTTCGTACTCAAAGCATGAATAAGTTCGCAATGGGCCACGAACTCTCACACAATTTGCTAAATGTAGTAATCGATGTATATTCATTGTACAAAATTGTAAATCATATTTCCATTCAAACTCTCTCCCAAATTTGTATATCATATCATTTACTATTTCTATCGTTCGTAGAGTAACATAATCAGCGTTAAGCAGAATCATTAATACTACTATACGGAGATAAAAATTCTTGAAAAATTACGCGCTTGTTCCGCAATCTACCAGTCAAATCAGGATTCAGTAAAAATTACTGAACAGTTACGCAGTTTTTCAATGAACTTTCCGGTAAAAGTTCAGAACGTTCAAGACAAAATATGGAGCGTTCAGTGAAGAAATGCGGAACTGTTCCGTCATTTTTGCTGAATTCCGTCAGGCACGTAATTTGTCAAGAAGTTTAATTTCCGTGTAATAGAAGATAATGCCAGAAGTAGTCTTGCCGCATTACTCCATCGAACACAGGAATGGAATAATAAAAAAAAATCACAATGTCAATTCTGAAGCTTTCCAGTAGAATAAATCTTGGATCGATCGTGGCACACGATGCACAAACATCGATAACATGATGTAACGACAAAGGATAAAGGTGGTATTTAACTTTGAATATCAGTGTCAATATTTTATTACAACTCCACATTCAATGCAATTCATTTTATCAATTGCTAATGTTTCCATGAAATCTGGCATGATTTTTGAAAAGGTATTGGGACGTTTTACTCCCAAAATGGGATTCTCAGGACTTGTGATATTCGCATATTAAGTTCCAGATACTAAAATACTTCGCACATTAATCATTCGATTTTGAATGAAGACATATATTCTATCTCCATTTGCTATTTTAAGAAATGTATCACGAAGTAAAAAAATGAACGCATTAGCATTTGACTTTTAGTCGCCATAGCAAAGACCCGCGAGGATAACATTTTCTTTTTGTTTCCTTATATGATAAGGTAGTCCATTAATAGTTAAATACAAAAGCCAAAACCTCAGCATAGATTATTTGAATACCGGAATACCAGCTAAAAGAAATATCGTAAATACTTAAAAATCCACCATTCATTTATTTATCTTATAGAAACCCATCATAAATATCAGCGTAGATAGCACCGGTACCACAGGCACCACCAGGTCAAGACTCCAAACAATCATGAAATCGGTCTCATCGATACATTTCCGCTAATTGAGCCTTGAACGGAGGTTCAAGAAAATATGAGGTTTTTTTCCTTCGGGCAAGACGGACCCATACCATTTGCCAAAGTTAATGGTCTCAAGAAATATTTCTTAAACTTTTTCAAACTAGGTTTTTCCCATTTTTGCTGCGAACAATGAAGATCGATAATCATAATAATATCCATGATACAACGGGCATTGATCATAAAAATCTCGATCGTCGTCGGTGTCTTCATGATGTCGTTTGAGGAAATGATCTTCGTTTTTTCCATTTGTGATATCTTCTTCTCTACCGAATGTTCTCGCACATTCCTGAATTCTATCTGTATATCAAGTGGATTTTCAATCAGGCCATACCCTTCGTTATTTTCGGTGCCAACTTCAACATTACGTCTGATAAAAAAATTATATTTAGAAATAATTCATTGAATATATTTTTGTGAAATCAACTGATGTATCGAGAAAAATGTCCGTGTAAATTTAGTTGCCAAGTATGCCCGCACACCTAATGGAAATTCGGGTCAGGTAATCTGAGTTAGTATTGGATGATGGACAGGAATTATTAAATAAGATAAAAATGAATTGAGCTTAAACTTCAAGTTTTATTTAAATGTACCCGGAAGATATATCTTTCTCCTACGAAATCTCCAGATCAACTGGTTCATAGCAACCAAAGTTTCACGCTCTGGATTCATTTGACAAAAAGCCCTTGTTCATTCATCTCTGTTTCTATCTCCGTTTCTGTTCACAGAATTTTTTCTCCTCCTCATCAAAAGCTGTTCTAAGAAAAATTATAAAATACTGACATGGACTAAAAACAGCCAAGGGCATACTATTAATTTTTGCACACTCATATCCAGTATTTTTAAGAGTAAGGAGCAGAAATTTACCCGGCGGTAATCAGGTTTCATCTGTACAGATCGATCCGCATCAGAAATTTATCAGGTTTTGATATAGTAAATTTGCTCGACAATAATCGAAGCAGCACTGGGGAGATGTTTATCCAGATCTGATGGAGTGGATATAATCTCAGTCTGAGATCAGGCAGTACGAAATCATTCTGATCCGAATTTGATTCTGGTCCCCTACCTTTACTCAGAACTTCTGAAAGTATGATGATCTAAATCTCAACATAATTATCTGACTACACTTTTCAAAGAATATATGTGGACACCTGTATAAGAAGGGCCCACTTTGTCGCTTTTAGTTTCCAAGATAACGTTTTTTTAATTTTTGCTCGAATTCTTCAAATTGTTTTAATGACTGTAGGACAAAGTTCGAGATTTTCCTCCTCAAATCAGCCAATTTCCTGATTCCATCTCCATTAGAAGCATTATTTCCGGTTATTTGACAAAAATAGAAAAGTAATTTGGATGTAGACCGTGAACTGACTTCAATGATTTTATCAAATTCGGATAACTATTTTCTCATAAAATTCTGACAAAAAAACGCGGTTATATAATTGATCAGGACCTCATCCCATTATTTCATCACTTTCTGATGCATTGTCAAGTCTGGGTTCATACAACTTTTCTCTAACCCCGAGCTGGATTTCCACTCGGGATGACGTAGATCACGCCAATAGTAGTAGGGCCGGAGGTGAAAAGGTGATCTTCCGAAGTAGAAATTAAGCATTGAACCGAACTTGGACCAAAACATACTAAGCCTGTGTCCAGCTTAGTGCAAGGGTGAGGCCCAACACAGGCCCATCTAAACGAAGGCCTGATCTAAACGAATTTAGACCAAAGCCTGGTGTCAACCAGGCCTTGAAATTAAATAGTCTGGAGATCAAAATTAACGCATAATTATTTTATTCTCCATTTTTAACATTGTTATAAACATTTGCTATCAAACACTTAAAAATAATGTATAAATTTACATTAAATCGTGCAGGTGATGTCTATTTACTTAATCAACTTGAAATGAATCAGCCATTAACGTGAGACATCGATTTTTTAAAATAAAAATAAAAAATAATGGGCTCCAATCAATTTTCCATAATTTTATGAGTCCATTGGTATGACCATTGGCTGAAACCAGACCGACTCTAAGAACTTCGAAGCCTGGTATCAAGTTTGAACTAGGCTCACTACCGGGCTTCGATATGACTTATCTAAATAACGTTGGCCCTGGATTGGCATCACCATCAGTTGACACCAGACCTATGCTAGGAAATGCCAGGCTTGACATTTTAGAGTCAACGAAGCTTGGCCCTGTTGTCAGTGCTTAGTCATTTTTACCGAAGTTGTTCCGAAAATGATATCCCAATTATTTCGTAAACTACATCAAACCGCAATGTCACCCCGACTTTTAAACCCAAACTTTCTCTGGCTTTCCAATGTTTTCAACTAAAATCTTGTGTTTTTGAATCCTCAATTTATTTTCCCGGTCGCACTTAAGCACAGAACATTGTAAAATAATTAAAGTGAGAGTAAAGTAGAGAAGGGAGGAAACAAAATGTGGCGTGATAACATTTTTTTCACTTTTCTAATTGAAAAAAAAAATGTAATGGATCACTGGAGCGAGTGAGAGAGAATTGCCTCCGTCATTAATTACAGTTTCACAGCTAAACTTGTCCTTATATCCAATTAATGCAGCAACTCCCTCGTTTCTCTGTTTATCGTTCAGCCATGGGAACCAAAACCACTGAATTCTCTCTATACTCGTCTGTGCTCCGTTAGCGGTAGGGCAGGAAGTTGTGTCGACACTGTGGCTACAACTACAGTGTGGCTAGTTGCTCACTCACTGCTGTCGTCAATATATACACTGGGCAAAAAAATAAGTGAATCACAAAAAATTGAGTGTACGGAGTCCCTACGCGCGGAATAAGTGAAACTTCTCAGTGATATTCCAAGAATATCCGTATCATTTATGAATATGATGGAGGGACCAACACTTCTTTGAATTCACAGTTTATAGATTTATTTCTATGCAAACTCTAAATTCATTATCATTGCTGGGCTTTGCCGCATTAATGTCTATAATATTTACAATTGGATTGTGATAACTATTTTTTTTATTCGATATTCCTTTGATGTTACAAATGTCTTCTTTGTTTTATATCGACTCCTACCTGTTTAACTCATTGTCTTTTATGCCTTTTTTGCTCCTCTTTTTTGCCTTCCCCTTTCCTTGCGGGGCCATGGGACCGATTTTTTCCCCAACTGTATTGCATTTACACAAGGATCGAGGGAAACAATGGAAAACCTCTACCGTACAGTCGGCTGGTAGTGCAGGGTCCTAATATACCTTTCTGTCATGCTGACTTGAAGGGTACACTGGGTCTCCACACTCGTGTCTTCCCCACAGTAATTTTTTTGAGTGAGCGCGTGGTGTTCCTAAGCGGTCACCCTTCCAAGTACTACCCAGTGAATCGCTGCGTAGCTTTGATATCCACTGGAGCAACACCCCATTCGCCCAACCATTACAATAAAATACGATGTAAAATGTCTTACGTTTATTTTGTTTATATTTCTCGCGAGAACTGCATAGTCAGACGCCTATGCTTTACTCTCTTTCGCTTTCGCTCTCTCACGCACTCGATCTTTCTCTCTTGTTCTTCCCTTTACGAGTGGCGTTAAATGTTCAACACTGTTCCCCTTCTACTGAAGCGTTAAACGTTTAACACAACTTTTTCCGAAGTCACCTAACAAGTTTCACTAATGTAAATATTGTTTTGGATAGTGGCAAATAAATATTTCGTAGAAAGAAATGAATTATTTTTCATTTTGATGGTATTTGCGGGCATTTAAAGCAGTCGCTTGTTCGAAATGGCTAATAATAAATCGTAGCAAACGAATTTGAATTGATTCAAGACGATATTGTTCTGGTACTATTGAAAGAAATATTTCTGTAACTTTCACTCGTTATTCTTTCCGGTGTACTACTGCTGGAATCATGACGGCGTAAAGCACCAAGAGAAGAAAGACTCATTGGCTTGAACATTCGAATACCAAGAACTTGATGATTGGGCAGACGAATTGTTGTTTTCGGGAGTTTAATGACTCAAATCTCTGCTTATATAGAGATCACTGGGGTTCAGAGACGACAATAACAATGGGAGAACAATGAATTATTTAAGAGATTGAATCATGGAGAGTTAATTATTGAATTTATGAAAGCCTTAAAAGCTGTAGATTGTAGTATGGTGTGCTGCAGCCTCCCACAGCCCACCGCAATGGGGAGATATTAGGGTATGAAATGCCATTCGATATCCTCTTGTGTGAGGTTCCTTTGAATGAAGTCTTCATGTTTTTTACCCGTGATGAGACCATAGAGCGTATTCAGTTCATTATGTACACCGGTAAACGTGGTGGTATTGGTGGAATGAAGAACCTTAAAAGAAGGATGCTTGGAGATGAACTTGCTGAGAGTGGCCAAGAACTCTCCGCTCGTGAAATCACTAACAAGTTCTATATGAACTGCCTTCGTGGTGAAACAAACAAAGATGCAGAGCCAGATCCTGATCTTATTGCGATTGCGACGTTTCTTCTCTTTGACGAAGAAGGGGCCGCAGTAGTCCACTCCCGTATGTGTAAATGGTCTTGACTGTCAGATGCGTTCTCGAGGTAGATTGCCAATGGGATATTTTACGGCTGATGCACTTGTTGACGAGGAATACTGTCTGGTTGCGTCCATTCATAAGCCAAAAGCGTTGTCTTATTGAATGAAGAGTGTTCTGGGTTCCGGAATTTAAAATGAAGACGTTTGCTTTCTTGATGATGATGTCCGTGACAGGATATCCCTTGGATAGCAGGATTGGATGGACTCCATCAAGATATAGCGTTTGGTGTTTTTTGAGCCATCCACCAACTCGTATCAGATGATTCTCATCAAGCTGGAGACTGAGATTGATGAAACGACTCTTGGGAAGAGATTTTCCTTCTTGAAGCAACGAAAGTTCTGACTTAAATGTTTCCTGCTGAACTAGCTGGAGGATCAGAGTTTCGAATTATTTCAATCCTTTTAAGGTAAGATGAGAGTGTTTGATGTTGGTTTTCCAAAACTCATGGCAGTGAGTGTAGATTTCAATAGACGCTGAGTCGTCCCAATCTAGCTTGAGTCGCCACAGCTGCTGTTGAATGATTTTGGTGTATGTGTGTGACGACTGGGTTGAGCGGACTAAATGGATCGTAAATTCAGGCTACGTCTGAAGCAATTGTCCTTATGGTGGTGGGGTGTCTGGTAACTATCGGATTGGCGGTGTATACAATCGTATCGTTTTTCGGATCCCAGCGAACATCGAATGTTATGAGTGTGGAGTCACTGAGAATTCTGGAAGACCATGAAGGACATCTGGACAATTGGAAACACATTGCCTGAGATTGAATCCCGTGTTTAAAAGATCGATGATTTCGTTTTTGAGTTGTAGAGCTTCTTCAAGTGTACTCGTGCCGGTGACGAGGTCGTCTAGGTAGAGATCACGTTTCAGTTTTGTTCAAGCAAGAGAAAATTTTTCCTTCTCATCGTCAGCGAGTTGATGCAAACGTTTGACTGCGAGGTTCTGAGCTGGAGCGAGTCCAAACGTCCCTATTTGCAACTCGTATGTTTGAATTATTCCGTGTTCCTGCCAGAGAATGCGTTGAAAGTTGGTGTCTTCAGGTTTCACGAGAACTTGACGATACATCTCGATGTCACCTGTCAGAATTAAGTCGTGAAGTCTGAAGCGGAGGACGACCGATAGGATGTCATCTTGCATGGTTGGCCCGACCACGAGTGCATCATTTAGGGAGATACCAGTGCTGGATCGTGCCAAGCCATCGAGAACGAGGCGAGTTTTGGTTGTGAAGCTAGTCTCCTTGAAGTTAAGCCGCGTAGTGTGGAAGATAGAAACCCTCTTCTACTTCCGGGTCGATTTTCCTCATGTGACTGGGTGGCTTATATTTGTCCATAACAGGAATATAGTAAGCCATGAGTTTGATTCCACTGGAATTTTCGTTCCAGTCAGAGTCTGTGTTTGGCTTGAAGATAGGATGTGCCGAGTTGTTGTTTTTTCTAGTTGAACAGGAGGGCGACCACATATCGACCTTCTGGAATACGCGTGCATGTGAAAGTGTTCTTCGTAGACCTTCTCGATTTCAGACTGATGGCTTGCTTTGGCTCCGATGTCTCCAATCTCCCAGAATTTTTTGAACTCGTTGATAACCTTCGTGAAATGACATTTAGCCATTGAAGTATCGATATCATCGTTGAGGTTGCGGCAGATAATCCATCCAAGCTCAGTGTTCTGAAGATAGATACCTGATGTTTTGGGGAGTTTGATCTGCCCAATGCTGAATGCGGCAATAGAGGTGTTGGACCCGATCAGTAAGTGTACTGGAGCAGGCTTGTGGAACGCTGGACCTACAAGTGGTAGGTTTGGAGGTATCTCCACAACCTTTATGTCCACTTGTTTGGTGGGAGGCAGACCAGAAATCTATGGAATGATGAGGAAGCTCAAATCTCGTTTGAAGTCGTTGAGGCGAGATGCAATCGTGGTGTGGATTTGCGGTATACCACAGTCGACAGTTCATTGAGGGCTCCAATTGGAATTAAGCAACTGAGCTTATTGATACGTAATTTGTTTGCCAACTCCTCTGTGATGTTTTTCGTTGATGCAGTGTCGATAAGTGCCCGACATTGGAGTGGTCGTTTAACCTTATCGAATCTGGTGACTCTTGCCTTGGGAAAAACATCCTGTTGAGATGATCCCAAAGTCTAGTCACGCATCAGATCTTGATAATGAGGCAGGTTTCTCGAAGTGCATTTTCGTATAGTGTTCTCTTTACAGATGTTGCAGCGGTTTTTTCAATTGCATTCCTCATAACTGTATCCCTTAGAAAGACAGTTGAAACAACGACTTAGATTGTAAATTAATTTGTCACATTGAGCAATGTTCATTTCACCAAATTTGGGACATTTGTATATCCTGCGGCCTATCTCTGAACATACTGGACACTTCCTGGTATTGCTGGTCATGAAGGTCTCCGCTCTGGAAACGTTGGAGGTGCTGGAGTGGTTGGATTGTTTGAGGGTTTCACGGCCAGTTGTCTGAGCACAGATGGCACGTCTTTCTATAAATTTGAGGAGCAGATTATAATCTGGCACGTCATTACCGTCAACTGTCGCTTCTCATTGGAAGATTACTTCGGTGTCCAATAAGTTGGTGATGAGAGTGGTGTATAGTGCGTTCAAGAGGACCTCTGCATCGCCAAAGCATCGTAAAGCATTCCAATACGTGCAGTGTTTGATCTCTGAATTCTCGATATTCGTCGTAACTACCCTCGAATGTGAGAAGTCAGATTTCGGGCAATTCGATTTCGATTCTGTGAGATTTTGAAGAAAGGGCTGAATCTTGTTGCGGTCGAGTTGGTACGAATGGTGACGTCGTTCTGGAAGTTTTTGTGTTGATCAAATGTTGTTAAAACTTTTTAGATAATGAAAATTCCCCTCGATATCATCAGCCTTGTTTTTTTGTGAGCTGAATTTGTGATATCCAATGTGTTGAGCTCCTCATTGCTAGCTTCCCATTCTCGGAATCTTACGCTAAGTGTCTCCAATCTAGTGTCAATATGTTCCGCTGTGGCGTTTGCACCTTCCTTCTTGGCCCAGCTCCTGTTTATTTGCCAGGCGAGTTTTCAAGGCTCTGCGTTTGTTTTTCAGCATTTCAATGTTTGCCATTGTGGAAGTCGTTGCGTCACTTTCACTGTTTCGGATTGAATCAGGTGGAGTATGTGTGGAAAATTATAAGAAATAGCGAATTTGATGGCTTCTGTGAGAAGGCAGGCAACAGTGGGTTTGAATGTGTTGCTACTATTGAAAGAAGCAAATAGAAAATCAACTTTATTCAATTGAATTTCAATTCAATTTTTGAAAACATAGTCTATGAAATAGAGAAACTTTTTTTTCATTGTTAAGAAACCTACGAAACTTGCTGAAGAGCCAAAATAAATTTTTGTAAGAAATATAAAAAAATTTGCCGTAAATTTTTGTGATAAATAAATAGAAATAAGAAAGATCGGCAAACGAAAGTTCTGTCTGGTAAAATAAAATAGTTGAAGGAAAACGAAGGGTCTGGGCACAGATCAGACAGTGATGAATTAAATATTGATGATATGGAGTTTGACGAATTTTTGTTTCACGCTCTTTTTTATTTCTAATTTTCTTTATTGTATAAAAGTGATCAATTGTGTAACTCTAATGAGCATGATTTACACTCCTGTTTCGATGTAAAACAGTTATTCATTTTTACATATCTTATCATTTTGACTTTATATTCTTTTGACACACTAATCTCATTATTTTAAAGTGTTTTTACTCTGTAATGTTATTCTTTTAGATTGCTCTTTTTAAGGTAGCTACAGATCTGTTCTACATTACTGTAATTATTTCTATTTATTTCTCAAAAAAATTCAGGGCAAACTACTACAGAACTTCTGCTCGACGCATTTTTTGCATCAATTTTTTTTTCAGCATATTGCTTCTCCGAATATCCACCGCCACACAACTTGTGAACAAGAAGAAATGATTTTTTGACACAAACTAGATCGGTATAATTTTACCCGCATTCATTTACCTCCAGTGTAACAGATAACTCGATGCACATAGTAATTCAATTCGAAAGCACTGGTACACGTAATACGCAGTAACTTCAGAAGCCCAGACACTTTGAGTTTGCCCCTAGATACAGAGAAAGATAGATCGCGAGTTCTATGCATGTGTTTCTTGTGACGGAGGGAGCTTTGATATAATACCCAAAGCCACGCCCGTGTGGAATACCCCCAAAGAGGTTTGAAACACGAGGAGGAAAACATTGGAAGCCTCGGATACCATTTCAAATTCCAAACTCCGGATTGAAGAATGACATTTGAAAACAAATGAGCTCCAAATGAAGTCCGTAATTACCATTAAATCTCGTGAATATCTCTGGAAGTTATAAAAGCAGAAGATGTCGGCAACAAACCATTTCATTCGCCATATGCAGAGAAGGAAATAGTAAACATTACGAAACTAGTCACGTAATCCGTAAGTGGGTGCCATTTCTTGGTAGTTTTTGTAGGAACAGAATAATTGTGAGACCATCGAGAAATTTTCTGGTCTACCACGGAAAATGTACCAAACGGAAACCGAATTTTCCCGAGGAAAGTCAAATTTAACTGTAAGTTGCACAATTATTGCGGCGTCGAATGTAACAATGCCTAGACGTTGAATACTTTCTAGGGAACTGGCGCGTGATTTTTACGTCCGAGGATGCGGAAATTTTCACGAACAAACGGGACTCGCCACTCATCGTGTATTGTCGGGCTGTCTGGGTGGGGGGATAAAAGTGATCGCTGGGGCTGTTGGCGGGAAATTGGACTGTGCGGTGTGACAGACAATGTCCAAATAAAATAAAAATTGAAATTGTAATTCCGCATCGATTGCAAATCTATAAGTACAATTACAACTCTTTGTAATTGCACTTTGAGATGCGAACCTGTTACTAGCTTTATCAAACGTTCGCATTCTCACTTCTAACCTCAAATTCTCCAGTGTTGCTAGAAACTGTCTGTCATGTGACTTGGCTCCAATGACTGCGATTTTGTAAGTGCAATTGTTTATTGGTTTCCTATATCCTTTTGAATTTTTTACAGTTCATTACCCTAGTGAGGATAATATTAGTCTACGAGAGATGAGGATCGACTTATGACTCGCCACGTCAAAATATATAATTAAGATGAGGTTTTCAATTTAACTTGTGTTTAGGATTCTTGGTATTGCAATTTATTTATAAACGCCAATTGAAAAAAAACCGGCAGACGAGGTGTGGCCGGTACTTTACGCGTATTTAGTTATTTTTTCCTTAACTTCTACCCATTTCATTGGTCGTATGCTTCCAAATAGATTTGTACTAATTCGATTTCAAAAACGAAAAATTAAATATTCGCGATGAGATTGAAAAACTCCAAAAATATTTTGTTCAATATTTCGAAAACATAACTTCTATTCTGAGTTCACAATGATTTAAAATTATTCTTACATATAACTTTGCAATTTATTACTTTTTGCGGATTTTTCCGTGATCTATGATTTTTCTTCTATTAGTGGTTAAGAGACAAAAAAAGTCAGGACCAAACATTCTGTATAAATCCTGCTCAAATTTGTGTTTTCAAGTTTCAACCCGTTCTACATTTCCAAACAAAATAAGAAAATCAAAAAATCCGACAATTACAAAGCTTCCGTTCAGAAAAAAAAACGGTAAAAAGGACGACCAGAAAATGACAAAAAATGCAGGATAACATTGGTGAATATGATAGTGAACTCGAAGAGTCCAAATCCAATTACTCGCTGATAACGACATGAAACATGGTTCACGAAGGCAATCACGATATGAACAGAATCGGGGACTATATCGTTCCAACTAATATCCAAAAACGTATAAAACTCCAATTCACATGAGAGGTCAGTAAAAACTGAAGTGGTTAATGGAGACCAATAATAGTTATTTGGAAAAACTGAACAAATAATTTCTACTTCAGATGACAATGAACAATTAAGAAAATTTAAACAGATAATGCAGTTTGACGCGGATTTAGGCGGTTTTCAGACGTTAAGACAAGGGCTCACAGATCAATACAAAATACACTTCAGCTTACATGAACAGATCTTTTGAGAGACCGCATCAAGCACCGTTGGTCATATTTTTTTG
The DNA here is from genome assembly GCF_034640455.1 of Diachasmimorpha longicaudata. Taxonomy (NCBI): domain Eukaryota; kingdom Metazoa; phylum Arthropoda; class Insecta; order Hymenoptera; family Braconidae; genus Diachasmimorpha; species Diachasmimorpha longicaudata. The sequence goes on along the minus strand of NC_087225.1, from coordinate 1,836,026 downwards.
ACATTCTTTTTCAATCAAAACATTTTACAAACTTGACGTTGTTTCCTATTTCAAGTATTTTTTCAGTTTTTCAGCATTAACTGAGTCGGCAGAGTTTCGTATCCACGCAAACACTTATTAGAGTTTACATTTGAAACTATTTATCAAAAATTAATTTACAGTCGGACTGAATTTGTATTTCTTTTATTCTTGTGTTTCCACTTGAGATTGGAAAACACTTTAATGGGTGAAAATTCTAACAAGTTTGGGGTATGATGTGTATGCTCTGTTTTCTTGGGTCTAAACAAAGGTGCATAAGTGAGACCATTGTTAATGTGAGTCATTAGGTCCAGCGTGTTGTGGTCTTTTTAGTGAGTTCCTCTGAGGAAACGAACCAGAGCGGTTGTGCCTTTCGAGCGTATGAAATAAAAGAGAATGAATAACATTCACACTTTAGAATCATTATAACTATCCCATTTCCAATAACATTGTTTGTCTTTGAGGCCAATGTATCAAAATAGTTATTTAACATTTTTTTGCGCTAATTTATTTATTTTTTTTTAAATCTATGCACAGTAGCTTCCTAACAAAATACTGTTAGCTTAGTATTGTCGTAGAATATCAAATATATCAGGTGTCTCAGAATGTTTTTCGTTTTTAGATTTTAATACAATTCAAAAACGAAAATCATTCTGAGACACCCTTTACTTAAAATAAATATATTGTGGCACTAATTTTAAGTATATTTGATTAAAGTGTTTTTTGCATGTGACTTCCACTTCATTTCGTTCCGATTTACCCCCAACTTATCCCGATTCGATTATTTCTCAGACAGAGCTTCCGAAGCTCTAACCTTGCAGAAGCCCCAACATGAGGGTTAATTCATCGGAATCCTGAAAGTTACATTAATAGGATAACAACAATACGACATGTGATGATCCTCCAGCTGATTCGATTAACCTGGGGAGTCGAATCTAGGTCAAATGGATCAAAATACAAAAAATCATAATAGCAAACAGATAATGAAAACGAGAAGAGGGGGAAGATTTTTTATCGAAAGGGGATGAGGAAGAAATAATTTCCAACGACTCAATAAAAAATTCTCCAGTCGTCTGAGACGATTTCAATTTAAATGAAAGAAGTAATCATTAAAAAAAGGTAACGAGCAATTAGACATCTTGGAATTTCATAAGCTCCGTCGAGACGTGATTCACCCCAAGGGTTTAATCTCACAAATTCCTGGATCCTATTTTTTTCCTCCAAGTTTTTCCCTTCTTTATCCCAGGTAGACCCTCAAGGTGGGAACGACGAACGGAACAGGGGGAGGGGTGTATCCCGTTACCGATTATTGCGAGGATTAGGTTACCAAAACCCTTCGTTATAATGATGGAGGATGATACAGCTGTTTCCACTTGATGAAAAAAAAGAGAGGGGGGAGGGGGAGAGTAAAACAATTACGTTATATTCTTATTTGATTCCGTTCAGCTCTTGAACATCTCATTATATTTACATTTCACTAGTCCGGGATCCGGAAAGCAAAATAATGACAAGGAATTTCTTATCTGATTCTTTTCAAGCTATTTATACTTGAGAGTGACAAATGGTCTTGGTTGTTGATGTTTTTGTATTCGTTATAGCGTGGCATTTAATTAAGAACGATGTGGTGATGTTCAAGTTTCTTAGAGCAGACTAACGCCGTCGGGGCCGCTAGAGGGATTAGCAATTGGACCAAACCTGAACCAAGTTTGGGGCAAGGAAAGCCAAGACTGGCGTCCTATAGGAGGCCGACAGTGGGCCGACATGTGGCCAATGCTGGCCGACAGTCGGCCATTCCTCATCTCCTGTTAGAGCTAGTTTGGTTGTAGCCCGGGATATGCTGGGAGTTCAGCTCGGTTCAAGGGTGAAGCCCAACATAGGCCCACCAGTATAAAACAGACCTGATCAAAGCTCATTTAAACCAAAGACTGGTGTCAACCAGGCTTTGACATGAAGAAGTCTAGAGAACAAAATTAACATCTATTCATTTGATTTTCCATTGATCAAATTGTTCTAAACACTTACTATCAAAAACTTAAACATAATGTATGAAAAATTTCGTATTGTATACATTAAGTCGTGCAGTTGATGTCTATCTAATCAATCAACTTGGAATTAATCACCCATTAAGATAAGACAAATGTTGATTTTTTAAAATAAAAATAGACAATCATCGATTCCAATCAATTTTCCATAATTTTATGACTCCATTGGTATGATCTGGCTGAAGCTAAAGGCACTCGAGAAAGTTCCGAACATGGCAACAAGCTTGAACTAGGCTCACTACTGGGCTTCGGAGTGACCTAGCGAAATAACGTTGGCCCTGGATTGGCATCACCATCGGTTGAAGCCGGACCCAGGCTTGGCAGTTTAGCGTCAAGAAAGCTTGGCTCTGTTGTCAATGCTACACAATTCCTACCAGAGAAATAGATATGAACATTCTCAATAGATTCACGGGCCTGCCAAGCATCATCCGAACCGAATTAATTGATTTCATTAACATCGGATCACTTTCATCTAATCAAGTTCCGACGTAAAACGCCGTTACCCAATCAGCCAGACTCTGATTCAATTATGTGATGACTTCTTGATTCATCGATAGATTTGGTATGAGACGACTTTGATGTGAACCCGAGCTTAATTTGCACTCGGGAAGGACATTTATAATTTTCCCGAATGTCTGCCAGCCCCGATAACCTGGGGATTGACGATGAAAATACGGTTGGCAACGTGGCTATAACAGAATGTCTATGCATCGTTATATGTACCTCGTGTAAACGAAAATAGGATATCGAGGTCAGGGGTCAACGTGAACGAGCACCAAGGAAAAAATATATAACGATCGTGTCCGTATACGATTTTTCCTCTGGATTTTTTTTTTCGAATTTTCTGATGTGTCCGAGCACCTCGGTGAATCCATCCATGAACCGCTTGACTGTATCAGATATTGATCGCAGCACAGGGAGAACAACAAAAGTGGGGGATATTTCGAAGGCTCAAATGAAAAAATACGAAAGCCGAGGGACCGAGACCTCAACTGCCGTCCAGATGTCGAACAAAAGGGACTGACTGACCGCGTCGTACCGCTGGATTTTTCTTTTCTCCTCCCCCACTGCTCAATTTGGCCCCGATTCCCACTTTTCCCTGTCACCGTTCTCTGTCCCGTGAAATACTGGAGAAAAACGAAAATGTTCTAGCGAATTGTGGACTGGTTCATTGAGGAGGTTGACTTCCATTTGGTCATTCGTTGGAGGTAATTTATTATCTTGTGATTCATTTTTTCTTGGCAATTGGGGTGGATTCAATTCATTGACCAATTTATGTAACTTTATTCTGAGCTACGGAGTTGGATGGCTTTCGATTATTTGCGTTTATGTTGGCAGATTGAGGGATGACTTCAGAAAAATGAAAGAATTGTCTTGCGAATGGCCCTTATAACTGATGGATGGAGGAAATAAGGAGAGGAAACGTTATTGGATAACATTTATTATCTGAGGATGTAGCCGGTTGTGATTGAGAAGAATTGTGAAACTAATAGGCGTTTTGGGGTTTTGCTGATTGACTATGATTACATTCTTTTCCAACTAAAAGATTACGTTGATCGGTGTTTGGAAATTGTTTCTCGTTCTAGGTCGAAATTTCTCGAAAAAATTTGTCTCGGACTAAAAGGAGATATGTAACATTTTGATGAAATGGATTTATACAAAAAATTATGCCACTTAACGTCCCCATTTTTGCGAAGGCTACGCAGCGTAAAACGATTTTTTGAAAACATAAATAAAAAGTGAAAATGTTTGGGAAAGTCTGCACGAACGACTGGATAGTTTTTAATTGATGTAGGTAGAGGTAAGAAGAAAAAGTTGGATCAACCCACTCAGTTTCAAGGTATGAGACCTGATCTGTTTTTCTTTATTAAGCATTTCAACCTTATTTATAAAATTTATCAGCTATCACTTAAAGATATATTCAATTAAGGTCTGGACTGCAGTCATTTCTTAGATCTTTAGCTCACAATGTTTGAAGAATTTTCCGATGGCATCAATGATAGAGGGTCTATGATCATTTACAATGTTTAACATTCTACAGAGCAGTGTACAACATTCATCAATTTTTAATATCATTCTGTTCCGCTGGTCTTGAAATTGTGGACATTGCCATACGATTTGATCGATATCTTCTTCCCCATAACGGCATTCATATGAAAAATCGTTTAAAATCCCAATCCTGGACAATGACGAATTTGGATTGTAGTGGTCAGCCCTAATACGATTGACCCATACTATTGTGTGTTGATGTAATTTTTTACGTCCATGGAATCATGACTTAGATGGCTCATCAAAAAGATGTTGAAAATATTTTTTACCCTTCGATTGTCCTTGCTCTAGCAACGAATCTGTTGTAGTCTTTTAAAAATCTACCTTAAATTGTTCTGTGAATTCCGTGAAAGAAATTCCGCTCAATTCAGGATGGTTTGCTTCAGTACATTTGCGAGTCAGTCACCCTCCTCACCACCAGGAATACCCAGGTGGGAGTGTACCCAGAAGAGCTTAATTTCACGCATTGAAAAATTTCTATTTTTAAATTCATTGAATTTCTACCCAGCCTCTAGTAACTGATTATTCATTTTTATCCTCAATTAAGGGTGATTGAGATTGAATATTAGAGCTAATTCATTGACACAAAAATTGTACATCTCTGGAACTACAGGGGCGATTGACCCCAGATGAAATACAAACCATTCCTATCATAAGACGAGAATTTTGTCAAAATTGCTATTTAATATCCTTAATTGGGCACAGACTAAAGTGCGCACAACGATTTTTTGAAAAAAAAAACAGAAAAGTGAAATTATCTCAGAATCTTTTGATTGATTTAGATAGGGACCATTCAGACGAACATTTCGAAAGAAAAAAAAGTTGTATTGGTGTACTGGTTTCGCAAATATTTGCCAAAAATGTTTTAAAAATCGGCTTTTTCTCTGGAACTATTCTACCGATTGAGCGGATTCTGTGACCAGAGTTATGGTAAGTTAAGAGCAACCTGACAAAATTTCCGATTTTTTTGAATTTTTTGTCCTTTTAATATTCAATTTTTACGAATCAAATTTTCGAAAAGTGGTGGAAGGGGAGGGGGCATAGGCAATGCCATCAAACATCGTATTTTTACCTTTCAGACCATTCTACATAATTTATAATGAAAGTGAGAAAACGTGACAATTAAACGATTACAAAGCTTCCATTTGGACGCAAAAATATGAAAAGAGCATGATCGTTGACGGCGACCCTAGTGTAAACATAATCTAGGTTTAGGTCGAATTTCGTCCGACACTCGAACGGAATTCTGAAAGCGTTCTAAAAACAATAATATTTTCATAGGTTCCCTTCTACCCTACATCGTCGTCGATGGCAATCTCGGTTGTAGTACCAGAAAAGTGGATACGGAGAGAATACGAGGAAAAAAAATCTGAAGAGAAAGATGTTATAAGAGCAGGATGGGCATTAAATATAGAACCCCTCGTTTGTAAGGAGTCACGGATAACGGTGTATATACCACGGTTTTTTTCGGTTGAAAGACAGAGGAGCCAACGCATAGAAGAGGGAAGAACACGCGATGGAAGATGAAGGAGGTGGGATTTAGAATCTGTTGGTTGTTATGGGTAGGAAGAAAAGAAAGATTTGAACATCTGTCGTGCAACGGAAACTCCGGCAAACTTCTTAACGCTGAAAAGTAAAAGACAAAACGAAAATGGAACATGAAAAATAGAAAGACTACGAAACGAAGAAACAAAGTTCAAATATTTTTTTTCAAGATCGAGGAGGTAATGGGATTCGAATTATGAGAAAAAAAGTGCTAAAAAAACTTTTCTGTGGACGAGGAGAAATAGTCGGTAAAAATTACTCAGCTGGTCAGGTATATAAGCGAGTGTCATTTTAGTATTTTAGGAACAGAAGAGAATAAGTTTGAAACCATCGGGAAATTTTCTGGTCTACCACGAAAGAAATACGAAACGGATACGTAAAATTCCCGGAGCCAGTAAAATTTAACTGGAAGTTCCACAATTATTGCGGCGCCGAATGTAACAACTCCCGGACTGTGAATACTCTTTACGTAACTGGCACGTGATTTTTACGTCTCACGATACAAAAAAGTTTCACGAATGAACGAGACTCGCGACTCATCGTGTATTGTCGGGCTGTCTAGGTGGAGGGACAAAAGTGATCGCTGGGGCTGTTGACAGGAAATCGGATTGTGCGGTGTGACAGAAAATATCCAAATAAAATAATAATTGAAATTGTAATGACACATTGATTGCACAATTATAGCTCTTTTATACAGCAATAATGACTGTTTTGCCGTAAAATAACAATCTTGATTTGATTCTAGCCAAGTTGTAAATTTGTCTAGTTTGATAATTCAAAATTATTTTGGAGGAAACGTGATACGCCGAATGGGTTCTTGGTATCTCTTATGACTTGACGATACTGAAGGGAGGGATTAACAAAACGAGGAAGTATCGATAACTACCGAAAATGTTAATAATTATTGGCATACAAATTAATAATTAATGAGTTACAGATTATTTTAATTCCGGATACACTTGGATTTAAATGTTTGCACCTTTAAGTTTACATTAAGACTGAATTTGTTGGAAGATTTTTGTTGGTCTTTGGGACTGGAAAAACCCAGGTCTTTTTTAGGGTCAGTTGAACTGAGGACTGAGAGAAACACATCTGGAAGGGATTAAGGCACTTTTTATGAAGGAAAAGGAAATTTTCGAGTATTTGGGAAAGTTCGAGGAATTTCTGTTAATTGTGGTTTTACAACTGTTTCGAAGAAATTATTATACGGTTTTCCATTCTCAATTCTAACCTCAAATTCTGTGTTGCTAGAAACTCTGTCATGTGACTTGTCTCCAATGCCTGCGATGTTTTAAGGTGCAATTGTTTATTGGTTCCCTATGTCCTTTTGAATTTTTTACAGTTCATTTAATCCTAGTAAAGATGATATTAGTCTACGTGATGCATAACGACCTATGACTCGCCTCATTAAAATATATAATTAAGATGAGGTCTTCAATTTAACTTGTGTTCACTACTCTTTTTTGCATTTTATTAATAAATGCCAATTGAAAAAAGATATTTCTATCGATTACTTATATTTGTGCAATTAATCTTAATGAAACTATTCCCTGAATTCTTGGGAGATTAATTGCGTGTTCAATCTATCAATTTTTTTTCTTAGCTTTTTTTTTGTAGGTAAAGCCCTTTACATCAGTATGTATGTGGCGTCCTCTCAATTAAAAACTCGATCAAAGAGGCGCTTTTTATTTTACTGAGCCATTCGAAAGGTTTTCTTTCGCCAACAGTAGTCTTAAGTCCCTCACCCTCAGCAACACCGAAGAATTGCTACTCTAATCTCATTGTTTTCGTTGGCCCAGCCACCCCACATTCTCGTCCATTTCTCAGCTCGATGCTCCATTCTTCCCATGGGGCGATTCATTCTCCAAGGAAGTTAAGCCTGTTAATTTCTTTCCGCTCTATTCTCTCTGTTTACGTATTTATTTTCATTTTTTCTCAGTCTGCTGTTCATTTCTTTCGTTTTGTAAAGGTCTGCTCCCGTGACATACAGTTAGTGATGAATTGAGCACTGGAGGTGGGGTAATTGAACCTTCTGGTGATAGAAGAGTTTTTTCGATTTTTGTTTTTTATTTTAAATCAATTGTTTTAGCTTGCATTTTCTTCTGTATATTTTGGTATCAGTGGAACCCGTGCTGGGGTGAATCGGTCGGAAGTGAAGTCAATTCACATATTAGAAGCTAGCCATGTTAATGAGCCGAATCAATTACCTCGTGGTCAAATTTTTTTTAAGCTCATCTCAAGTTAATTCAGAGCTGTTATTTTTTATTATAAAAGGATAAATGAACTTGCCTAGTGCTTAGTAGCAGGTATTGATTTTTCGATTCTCGAATTTCAATTGCACAATATCTCGAATGTTATCAGACGCGGAGAATCAATGTTTCCTATATCATGTCTGTGTGTATGTGCTGGAAAATTTGCAATTTTCAAGATTAATTTTGAGAACATTGTACGAAAAACCTTTAAAATTTGTACGTCGAAATGTGAATTTTCAAGGTATGATAGCCGTCATTAACCTTTACCTTCATGCAATATCTGAAAAATTATTGCAAGAATGTCAAATTTTTTTTTTCAAAATACCTATCCCAGTGAGTATCATACAAAGTTATGAAAATACGTATGTACTCATCGCTATGAAAATCGCGAGATATTGCCATTTTTACGTTTTTTAATATCTTCAGTATTCTATACTCAATAATTTGGATAGCAAGTTCAAATTTGGTATGATCATAAATTTTATGATATGACAGTATGAGGTGTTGAATGGGTGCAATCCGTTAAGTGGTTGTTAGAAAATTTATTGTTTAGTTGAAGTTCATGTTACTAATAGGTTAAATATATATTTTTAAACCTCTGGCGAATGTCAGTACCACACTAACTCACATCGCGAATATCCACCTTTTCATGTTTGAAATTAAATTAGTGCGGATTTACTCGGAAGCATTCTACCAACCAAATTGGAAGAAATAAAGTCAAAAAATAATAATAACGCGTAAAGTATCCGTCATATCAGTTCCGTCGAATAACATTGCTCGCTTGATTATTATTCCTTCCCACTTTTTTCTGTTTCTCCTATTCATTTTTTTATTTCATTTGATCTTGTTTGGATTCCGTTTCTTCCGTAACATTCAGTCAGTGATGAATTAAGGAGTGGGTTGGGCAATGGAATTCTCTTGACGTAATTGCTTCCTACGGCTTTTGCTCTCTGTTTTGATGTCATGGGCTCCTTCTCTCGCGATATTCATTAAATTCTTCCACAAATCACCTCCTCATGATGAAAAATTTGCCTACTTGCTTAAAATTTACTAATATTATTTTTATTAATTTTCTAATATTATTTAAAGTGCTCAAATCTACATCATTTATTTAGACTATCATTTAACTCATTCTCTGCATTTAATTACAACGAAATTGACATACTACATATTTTGTACTGCTTTTATAACGCTTCTGAGTACTTTTGAGTTTGTTGATTTTAACAGAGGAGACATCCAGCTGTTATTCAGTATTTTGAGTCGCTATAATATGATATTAATTTTTAAAAAATCTTCTCTCCTCTAATTGAATTGATGCGTCTGGTTAATTATCTCGCAGAGGCTCTTTTCAACTCACCACTTTCATCAGATATTAATACTCCCAGGGTAGATTTCATCGTGCAGGTTGTCTAACCAGTTCTATATGTTTTTACGTCACAAAGACGACAAAGTATTTTATTCTTTCGTTTTTTTTTTCCCAAATCCATTTAATTGCAGACTGACCCAGTTGTACAACCTTCTCTTCCAAACCCTCGCAATGTAATATTTTATACACTCACCCTTTTTATGTCATTTTCCGTTCTTTCTCCGCTATTCCACGCTTACGAATGAAAAATTCAAATGAACATAAAGAGGGTGAACGAACAAAAGTCTACGTGGTTGTATATGGTTGGATCGATGGATGGGTAACACACATGTTACCGTCATATTGTTTTACGAATCGTATACGATTTGCGGTGGATAAAAAAGAAACTGTGGTTTTAACAGGTGGGAGTTGCGTGTCGGTGTTTTATTGCACATTGTTTTCTCGTTTTTTTTTTTGTTAACTTTTTGTTCGTTTGTATACGCGAGCTTCAGTCGTTAATTTAACCAAATGATAGAGTGGCATTGACCCATGCGGAAATACAAAGGACAACAGAAGAATGGAATTGGTATTTCATTTCTTTTCATGAAATTCTTCGAGGACTTTGAGGGTTTCTTTCGGAACTCTTTTTCATCATTTGTAAATAGCTTTTTGAGGGAGTTGTTGAGGCCAATTTAGCGAAGGAACTTTTTGTAGGAACTGCCATCGGTTACAAACGAGGTCCTATTCAGTGTTGAATATTGTAGACAATACAATCTTAGGAATTGGATAGAAATTAACTAAATTGGAAAAAACAATGATAAATTTTTTGGAAAAATGCGCCAAGAAAAAGTTTTCTGTAGTGGTTTGCCCTAGAATTTTTAAAAATAAATAGAAATATAAAAGGCTGCAAAAAAATAGTTCTGTGTAATGGAAAAATTTGTTGAAGGAAAACCCAAAGTTTTTCATCTCACTGTCTCTGTCAAATTTCATAGCATCAGTTTAAATTGCCTTTTCTAAGTCGCTCCAAGACTATTAATCAATTTTTGATGAATATCCCGGAATCCAGGGGAGATAGGAAAATTTATATGAACCTGACAAAGGACTCGAGTGCCACAAGAACTTCAATTCCAAAAATTTCGCCATTGTCCCTAGATTTGGAGATATTCGTCAAAGACTCCAGAGATATGTCAATTTATCTCTAGGTACCACTTCCCCACCAATTTTATCTCAACTATTCGAGTAGGCGGCAATCCCAAAATTGAACACACGAAAAAATATATTGAAAATAAATCTCTATCTCAGAAATTAACAATTGAACCAAGCCTGGACCAGGCTTAGACCAACACAAGCCAAGTATGTTTATAGTCTGGGGTCATAGCTTAGATGAAGCGTTGGGGTATGCTGGGAGGGAAACATTGGGCCAAGCTGGGGAAGTTCAGCTTGGTGCAAGGGTCAGCCCAACATAGGCCCCCCAGTACAAAGCAGACTTGATCTAAACTGCTCTAAAGCAAAGCCTGGCGTTAACCAGGCCTTGGAATTTAATAGACTGGACAACAAAATTAACACATATTTATTTCATTTTTATAAAAATCTGATATCAAACACTTCAACATAATGTATAAAAAACTTCGTATTGCGTACATTACGTCGTGCAGATGATCTCTATTTAATTAATCAACTAAAATTAATTAACTAAAAAAAATAATCGACTCCAATTAATTTTCCATATTTTTATGACTCCATTGATATGAGAATTGGCTGAAGCGAGAGCAACACTAGAAAGTTTCAAGCTTGAATCAGGCTATGAACTAGTCTCACTACAGGGCTTCGCGGTCACCTATCGAAACACCGTTGGCCCTAGATTGGCAGCACCATCAGTTGGAGCCAGACGCATGCTAGGACATGTCAAGCTTCACAATTTAGAGTCAACCAAGCTTGGTCCTGTTGTCAATGCTTCCTAATTTTTACCGAGAAATAAAAAAAAGGCTTAAGCCAATCGGAAACATCAGCACGTAGCCTTAAATTAACCAATTTCATTAATTGTCACCCGATTCTAATGGTATCCGGCAATTTAATTATATTTCATCTCTATCTTTTTATCCCACGAGAAAGCTCGCCTGAGCTTTCTTTCTCGTTGTGGCTCGTAGACCAACGAGAATTGAAAAATCCACCGGCATTTTAGTCTCTTTTAAAACTGGAGAAAGGTGGAAACTCGGTATCACACGAAAACCAGTAATCTCACAATTCTCCGAGATGAAAGTTACGAGAGGTGGGGGATGATGTCAGAGAATGCACAGAGGCGCGTGAAACAGTGAAAACTATTTATATTTATTGCAGTGAAAAAAGTCACCGACAATGATTCATCGCCCCTTTGTCCAAGATCCCATTTTTCTCATCATTTTTTTTTCCCTCCTCCTTTTTCTTTTTATCGGTAAACTCTTTAACGTCATCCAGAACCAGAAGCGTCGTTATAACCACGAGCCCAGCACAAAAGAATTTGATGAAGTCTCACACCGACGCGGGACTTTTTTTTTTTCTCTCCACTCTATTTTACCTCTTTTGCCACTCTTTATTACAGATTTTTCTCACAAAAAAAGTTTTTTGTTTTACGCCAGTCATAAAAAAAATCGATAGTACGATCGAGAGTGATAATGGAAGATAGTTTATTTCAATTTTCTGATGGTGAAGGTGAAGATATTTTTTTGTTAAAAAGTGAGAATGGAGGGGCTCTTTGCTGGTGTATTGACAGTGTCTCGAGTGGATATCAAGGATTTTTCCGCTCTTTGTCAATGAAGTTTGATACCATTTTTAGCGTGGACTCGAGGTGAATTTAATTGGAGATACGTCATTGAAGAAGTGAGTCAAAGTGTGGGATTAAAATGGATGAGTAAATGATTTGATAAGAAAGGAAGGAGACTAGTGACTTGGTGTTATATAATTGGCAGGTACTATCGTTCTAATTGCACTCTGGATTAGCATCACTTTTATGATGGAATATAATAATTAAATAATTAAATGACTCTGAATAATCTGAAGGAAAAAGCACTGTGTAACTAGTGGATTCAAGACAATTTTATTCTAAAAAATTTTTTTTATAAAGACAAACGTCTGATTTACTTTGCAATGAATCATGAGTAAATATTATCAATGGCGGAGATAATTTTTTAAGTGAGAATGTGTAAAAATGTATTGAGGTACGAGGCCATCTTATGTGTAACCTTCTCACACTTGAAAGAAAATGTCAAGAGAATTCTTTGCTGAGATTTTTTTTTTCTCTTACAATAAATTTATATAGAGAATTTAAATTCATTGATTTTTTTAAAGTTTAATCTTATCCCATGTCATCGATTTCATTTCTAAATGTTACGGGACAGAATATTATGGAAAAATATTTCAAGAAATAATATCATCAGATAAACATACAGTATTTATAACCGATGATAATACGAAATAGGAATATACTATATAGGAATATTTAGTATTTCAGAAAAGGTAAATACTCAATACTGTAATAGTTATTCCCTTCAAGAACGTCAAATACTAAATATTCGTGGACTTAATACTTGAAAGCTTTCTAAATAGTAAGTATCGATAGTTATTTACTACTTGGATTGCTTATAAATAGTTAACTTTATACCTAAGTGCCTGGTATTTAGCCTTTTTAACGAGAAATAAAATTAATTTTGTATTGAAATTAACTGAGGAAATGTGAACGTATGGATTGTCCTGATAATTCCGAGTTAAAAAGGAATCACTAATGGATGTTATTGATTGGGTAATGAGTCTTTAATGTTCAAGATGTTTTCAAACATCAATTTAAAGTGGATGATCATTTCCGGATAATTTATGAAATTGAATAAAATTAAATCACATTTGTCAATTGTAATTCTTCCATTTTAGTTTTGTGAAATGATACGCTGTGTCGCCATATTTCAAACTTTATAATTTATTCATATTCCATGGGTGGTAATGATGAAAGTGGCGTATTAAAGTTAATGAATAATTTGTGAATCGTTGGATACACGATCAACATCATCAATTGCATTTGCATTTTAACTGTAAATTCTGCAGTTAGCTTGTTTCGCTGGCATTTTCGAGAATAATATTAATAATATTTTAAAACGGACGGTTTGCTACATTCAAACATGAAAAAAAAACATCAGAAAGTACTCAAACACATATTTAAATATTTAAATATTAAATTTTAAAATAACATTTTAAGATTAAAAAATTGAAATAATATTTTAATATTAAAATACTCTGTTAAGTATTGGAAAATTTAGTATTTAGTGCACAATTAGATACTAGATAATCAAATATGTGGTATTTAGTTTTATATCAAAGAAAAAATTCTTTCAACTTAATATTTATAGATGTATGAAGTATTAAATGACAAAATATCCAACATTTTCATTGCGGATGAATACAAAATGCTCAAATACTTAATTACTTCGCATAGATAACATACAAAATATTCTAGTACTTCGTTACTTAGTACATGGAAAACATGAGGAATATTACTGGATAAAATATTACCAGAAATAATATCTTCATATAAACATGCGGCAATATAGACACGCAAAATCGTGAAGCGGTTTACATTCTTCACATGCGAGACCGGAAATTTTATATAGCGTTTCAAATCGTGTTACGTCACAAGACATTCTTGCATAAAATTTTAGAATTTGGTACATAAGGAACCACGATTATTCTTGATATAATTTTCCAAGAAAATTAAACTAAAAAACTCAATAGTCCGACCCCCGGATTCGAACCTTCCGATTATCTATTAAATATTCTTCCAACTGAACTATCTTCTTCATTGGAGATTTCTTGCACATACGCATATGCAATTTATATTCACCCACGGGCAATATAACCAAAATAATTTTTAGTGAATAATATCCTATTGACATGATATTTTACCCAGAATATCATCAACAAATAATATTTCTGACTATAATATTACAGGCCATGATAATTATGACTATAATATTAAGTCTGCATAGTACTTTTCATGACTTTCTGTCCAATAATATTACATTCCAATAATGGTTAGAGGTTCTCCGCAAATCCACTGCAATTTTATATCTCGATATGATTATTCTAAAATAAAATCATTGAAAGTATTTGTCCCTAGAGATGAGCGATGGTTGTCCATCAATGGAAAAATTCAACTTTTCATAGTCCAACATTAATGTTCTTGATCGAGTAATGAATCGATGAATAATGCTGATTCATTGTAAGTTATAACAATGTTTTATCCACAATCAGAAGTAATTATTCTGTATTGTGTATGCACTCAAGTGGGCAAGGCTAATGGTTTATTGTTTTACTTCAAGATAGTCAATCAGCTGCACCTGCAGTTCATAATAATATTATAAGATTATTGAGTTTAATCTTCAATTTCGAAACGGCGACTACAAAAACAAAATAAATGAAAATTATTCAAATAATTGAAGCTGAGAAATCAGTGGAAGATATCGTCAACGGAAATTTGGATTTGGGAAAATCTAAAGATGTTGAAAGATTTTTTAATTTCGACTAAACTCGTTGACAGTTGTTGAAAGAGATCTGGTCACATGATTGTTTGATCTCTAAAGTTATAAAAATCCCCTACATTAAATTTTCCAATCACGACTGTCCCGGCGTTTCAATTGAATTTTAAATGAATCCAATCATAAAAATCCTTCTAATACTTGTTTCAATGATTATTACATCGATTAATTAGATTTTCATGCTGAAGGTTGGAAATTTATAATTTTTCATGAATATTGATGGAGGACTAAGGAGAGAAACAGAAAAGAATATGAATAAAAATAGAGATAAAATTCAATTAAGTCGAAAATCTCAGAGAATTCTTCCAAAGAAAAATATTCTGTAACTCAATAAAATAATATGAACAATGAATTCAGTGGCAAAGTAATGAAAGGAGATAAGTCACTTACTGACTATTGACCAATTTTCGATAAATATGTCAGAATTTAAGGAAGATAACAAAATTTATATTATATCTTTTATGTGGAGCGAATTAAGGTCTACAACAAATGTGCTGGTAAAATTCTCGCTATTTTCCTTAGATTCGGAGATATTGCTCAAAAACTCGACTCAGAGATACGACAACTCCTTTGAGTTCATCATTTCGTCACTGAATTGGAAAGAAACGATGAGCATAATTTACAAACTAACAATTTGGCAATATTTCCCTATTTTATTAGTAAAAATAATGAAGTCATATGCACCAGCAGATAAATTTAACACTTGTGTTCCAGGCCAACAAAACTGAATTAATTCTTTGTTTTTTGAAAACTAGAATAATAACGTGCAGCTTGAGCGCATTTACTATTAATTAGCGTTGCAAGTCAGTATTGTTATGGAATAAAAATATCCCAGAAAAATTAATTTTATTGCTGTTTGAAAGTATTACAGAAAAACGTAATTATGATATTATCTTTGGTTGTTATAAAATATTGACATATCGTATGAAATGATGGAAAAATAGAAATGTCAAAAACCAACATTTTAATGGATAACAAATTCCGATCCATCTCAGGTGATCATCATATGATAATGGTGACCATTATATGATCGATCATGTACTCCTCTTTTCGTCATCAAAAGTGATGCTTTCATTATATGAATAAAAGCCTTTTAAATGTTTATGAGGATTCAATTCTAACTTATATAAAGACATTCGTTTTTCCCTATATTAAAGTAGGATTCTTTCCAGAATCATTTGCTGTCTTGAGGGCTTCATTTCAACGGGGAAGGAACGAAAACCTTCACATAAGTCTATCTCCACTTAAATTAAAATTAAATTTCAATAAGTAATAAAAAGCCACTGCTATTTTAATCAAAAGTGCAAATCCATTCATTCAAGGCGAACTACAGCTCTGATTTCGAAAAGTCCTTTATACAAATGAACATTTAATTCTAATAATGTATTTGAAATGATGAAAAGGTCCGATGATAAATAATCCTTTAACATAGCCTCTTTCATCATTCGGAAAGAATTCTTTGACTGCTCTTACATTTAGTATCTTCAAGTAAGTCAACTAAATATCCTGATGCCAATTTAAAGTCTCCATTTGATACAAAACCACCCGGTGAGTTAAGTTTATTCAAAATCAGTGGTGTGCTATCAGGTGCAACTCAAGTGCACTTTTCTTCCCCACATTAGAAATTACGATCACACCACAAGGATAATATCACAAGTCAGCTTTTCTATATTTTTATTCCACAGCAAGATTGATTTTCAGCGTTGCAGCGCTAATTATTCGTAAACGCGAACGTTATTTTGGTTCTATTGATGTTTGAGGGAAAATCATGGAAATGAAAATCGAATCAAATGCAAAACTTCTTGTCCTTTTAATCCTACGAAGAATCAAATGCTACGAAACTCGATATTATCTTAAACTCGATACGCGCGAGTTTCAATGTCGATGAAAATCCATGCCAATGCCAAACGTCGCTCTTTTAATAATAATAAAATTTTTAAAAATGCTCAAAGACAGTTTCACAAACATCTCCAGTGGAGACTCTCCACTTGTCAATCATCCGACCAATTACGATAATAGTGATAACACTCAAATAATTAGAGCATTGGATTTATTAGAAATATAGTCTCTCAAAACAATTTCTAATTGCGACCTTCTGACGATTATCCAATTAGCGTATCTCAAAAGCCCCCACCTATTATTCTCACTATTCCAAAAATTACCATAATTGAATGTGACAGTTGGCAAAGTACGTGGAATACTATCCGAGAGAAGCACATCGATGTAGCTCCTGAAAGTGGGTCAGGAAATTATGGGAAGGATGTACAGTACTTGGATACAGATTTTCCAACGGTTTTTCGGTAAAATAAAAGGGCCAGAGGGGAGAAGATGCGGCGAGACCAGAACTGATAAAGTGTGCATCAAGAACCGAAAGAAAACCTCGAAAAAAAAAAAACTAGGCAAGTTGAGAGGTCGCCATGATAGTGGAGTTCTTCCCTCATTCCAACCCTCTTTTGTATTCTTTTGGGGAGGAGCTTCTGGACCCCGGGGGCGGCTGGGCACGTCTTTACCATTTTTTTACATTTTCTACGAAATGTACATTTCTACAAAAAAATCACACATGCCTCGAGTAGAATAAATCTTTACAAATTCCGGTATAATTTTTGCCCTCAAAATTTTTGAATAAAAATCCCTACAGACGTCTTAAGTGGAAAAAAAATTTCTAGTCTTTGAAGAAACTATGAATATTCTAAAAAAAAATCAGAGTTGAATTCAGTGTCGAAGTGGTGAACTGAGATGAGTTGGATTATTTGTCAGTTGGGTGTTGAATCAATATCTCCGAATCTAAGGGAGATAGGGAGATTTTTGTCATGATATTTGTTGTAGAACTCGATTCGCTCCCTAAAAAAAGTCATAATAAAAATTCTTCTATATTCCTTAGATACTGAGATATTCATTTTAAAAAAACTGGCCAATAGTCAACAGCAGTGTTGAGCATAGTTGAGTCCAATTTTATTTGAATACTATTTTAAATACTAAATATTGTGGTATTCAGTATTTATAGCCGATGAAAATACTAAATATTGATATTTAGTATTTTAGAAAATGTAAATACTCAAAATTGAAATGGTTATTCCCTTGAAGAACGTCAAATACTAAAATGTTCGTCTACTCAATACTTTCTGAATAGCAAGTATCACTAGTTATTTATTACTTCGATTGCTTCGGAATATTTGATAACTTTATATCTAAGTGCCTGGTATTTAGCAGTTTTAACGAGAAAAAAAATAATCTGTATTGGATAATTTCTAGTTAAAAAGGAATCAATGAGCCACTAATGGACTTATCTTGATCGAGTAATGAGTCGAGTACATGAGATTGAATACAATTAAATCACAATTGTCGGTTATTATTCTTCAATTTTAGTTTTGTAAAATGATACAGTGTGTTGAAATATTCTAAACTCAATAATTTGCCAACAACCCACGGGTCCTAATGATGGCAATGGCATATTAAAATTTACCGAATAATGTGCGAATTGTCGGATACGCGGTCATGATGATCAATTTCATTCACGTGTTGACTGAAAATTCTGCAGTTAACTTTTTTCGCTGGCATTATCAAGAATAATATCGGTGATATTCAAAAAGGGGCGTTCTCCTAAATTCAAAGGTGGAAAAAACCAATCACAAAATACTTACACATATCTCTAAATATTAAGTATTCCAAGATTGAGTATTTAGTGTACATCTAGATACTAAATAATAAACTATTTGGTATGTAGTTTTGCCTTAAATACCAAATCCTTTAGTTAATATTTAGACTTGAGTCAAATATTAAAGAACCAAATATCAAATATTCTGATTGCTGCTAAATACAAAATGTTCAACTACTCAATTACTTTCACGCATCACATCCGAAACGCTCCAGTACTTCGTTACTTAGGACCCGAAAAGCATCAAACCCTAAAGTACTTAAATTCTCAATATTCATAAAATACTCTTCTGCCCAACACTAGTCAATAGTCAATAGCGACTAATCTCCTTTTTCCACTTCGTGCCCAAAATTCCAATTTCCTCTCGCCAAAATGACCAAAAAAAATCGCCAGAATCTTTCCCTAACGAGTTTATTCCCTTTCCAGTCGCACCCACCGCTTTTCCCAAATAATCCTAAAAGAAAAACCGTTCACTCATCACCACATCTGTCATCGGACCTAAAAAAACCCAACAAAACATTGTAAAAAAAACCTCCACTCACCTTGTCCGACGGTATGTTCCTCGAACTCATCGTAACTAGTCGTCTGAATAGCGAGGAATCCAGAGGCTGTTCGTAATTGCCAAATAACCACTGAACAAACGGTATCGGGATTACTTAACCTCCCTGGAAACACCCCTTTAAAAAAATGCCAACAGACTCAGAACAACTCACTGTGACAACAAACCCCGAAAAAAAATACCCCAAAATATTCGTATCTAACTGAATGACACAGATATCACACAAGGACAACGCGGATGTAGAACTGGAGCACACACAATTAATCCTCAATTGACATTCAGAAACATACCATAACTAAACTCAACAGAACAGAACATAAGCACTTATTTTTCAGCCCTCCTCTCGATTTATCGATTTCCCTCAGATTCCGAGCATATGAGCAAGGGATGAACGATTGAATCACTTTAATCACAAAAACACTAATCAACTCCTTCACGTTGTTAAATCTCCCGGCAATGTCCCCCACTTGACGAATATTTTGTATATTTTTTTTATTTTCCCTTCAGTGGTGATTATTCATCTGCCCCCCTTTTACCCGCCGCTCTCTTTTTCTTCTCACTCACTCTCTCTCTCTCTCTCTTGCTCACACAATTTTGCCCGACGTTACTTGTACATGTCGGGCACAAAATACTTGAGCAACATTTTAAAGATGATAACGCACGTATCTCAAGCGTTAGTATAAAAATAATAATCACAATAGCCACTCCATCCACAATCGTGTAACCAGTGTCAGAGCCAAACACATAAAATGGCGTTTAATCCCCCGGAGTGTCCCAATGCAGTAGTCTGGGTAAGCCTCGGCCACGGACTGCGAGCCCAGCTGAGAATTCACGCAGCAACCAGCCAGGGTCAACGCCTTGGGAGATACAAACTAGTGGCATCTAGCGGGAGAACGGGAGGTGGGGAATGCGGAGGGGCGAGTGGCGGCATCTTTTGAGATGGGGTCAACACAGGCGGCAGAACGGAGATGGTTATCTTTTAGATATTATAATGGATGGGCGCATGTTTGGAGAGGATGTCATCTTCTGGGAGATAATTAAACATGTTCGTGGGGGACATAGAAATTCCGCCATATTTGTAAATTTTTTCTCGACATTTTTAAATACGAGACCGAACGCGCGCGGAAAATGAAGGATGAGTTTTGTTTCTGTCATATAAATCAATTTGCTTCACCTTTGATTCGTCCGAAAGCATTTGACATTAACACTTGAATCATAGCGAGTGAGTGATCAACACTTGAATCTCTCTCTCACGGTGAATCATAACGATCTTTACATTATGTTTTAAAATTAGCGCCTAAAATTTAAACGACCAATAGGATACTGGCTACACCTTTGCGAGATTTCGATTCGATTCGAGATTTTGGATACGATATGTGGCTCTCCTTTTTAGAATAGGACATCGGGAGGCCTTTTGTCAAGTTTCATATTCCTGAAGAGCGTCGTTGGAGTACAATAAATAATTGAAAGCAGGTGTTTTAAAGGGCTTTCGTGCGACAAAACTGGTAAAATGCACAGACCGAACGTAAAAATGCAGTCAATATCATAAAACTTCATTCATTTGCGAGAAATTAATAAACACATTTTCTCCAAAAATAATAACATTCGTTCAGATGATTTTTCAATCATAGTTTACAAAAAAACTACAGAAAAATTAATTGTGTGCGCACGCAGCTCAAACTCGCGCTAACATTGGGGTTGCCTGTCGGGTAGGGATACACGCGGTATATTCGAAAATTTTCTTACCGATTGTGGATTTTAATATCTCAACAAAATGGGGTAAATAGATAGTAATGAATAGGTTGGTAAATTACTATTAATAAAAATTATAAATTATTCATAAGCGATTCAAAAGGACGGATTAAATAGTTGATGGTACGGTTTTTATTAATTGAACAGAAAATTTATAAATTAATTTATATTTACGTCTCTTTTCACCATTTTGTTAGCGAAACGAAAGAGTTTCATGTCGTTTTAAAGTAACACTTTTCCAATGGAACATCCAGACTACACTTGATATTTCTCCATATTTTGCATGTACAGAGTTCAACATTCATTGACTTATAGGTATCATTTATTATTTTCGAACCATCATCTGCATTTTTGACAGATGAGCCGAATGTGTTGAATAAAAGATGACAAGCTAATCTGCAAAAAAAAAAACATGTTGCCTCTTTTTCTCGCAAATTAATTATTTTCCATTGATTATTAACGATCGAATTAAAAATATTTTTTGTCACTGCTGGTACGTTCAGCCCGTGTCAAAAAGTGCTTTTTCGTTTACTTCTGAATAAGAAGACTTTTCGTTTACTAGCAAACAAAAAATGACTGATCCCCATTTGCTGAACGTAACATCACTAACAAAAATTATAGGGTTTAATGCTAAGAATTGTATTAGTGGAATATGAGGTATTACCTCCAGTAGAATGGTTTCATGGAAGAGTAGGGATGGGCGCCGTAGTGAGCATTTCCCGGTCAATTTTTGAATTATAGTCCGGGAGTTTTCCACTAGATGTCGTCCAATTTCTCCAAGTGACATATTCTTTAAAAATGATAAATACTCGTTTTAAAGGTGGAAAAGGCATCGCTTCTCGGCTCATTGAGCTAAGATCAAAGTGTAGTATCTGTTCTTATCAGCTTAATATCTGATACGCACTCCATTGGAGTGCCAGAATATTAAACTGATTTTTGGAAATAGGTGGATGCACGGAGCTTGCTCCGTTTCTACCGCAGGTTGACCCGGCATTGCAGTACCGCCGGGACTGGCCTACTAATCTTTATTGCAAACATAAACACTCTTTCGTTGAAACTGTTCCCTAGTTATTATTAACGAAATCCGATAAAAAAAAAAATTTATAATAATTATATACATATAGCTAAATAATGCGTTGCATATTGTTAGCAAATTGAATTTTCTGGATTAAGAAATCTAACTCATTAAAGAAACACTATTATCCACTATAAAATTGCAGAGCTACACTAATTCTCAACTGAAATGTAATAATCATTTATTTTATTACGTTGTGATGAATTGAATCCATTAAGAGTTCCAAAGCCGTAGAAAAAATGTATGTCAAGTTTCCATTTTCCGCAATAAATCGGATTTCCATAGTTATCGTTCATTTGAAAATAGAGAAAAACTTACATATAGGGGAGACCCGGGTAAAACGGGGCGCATGTTAAGATTGGACGATTCAAGTTTAATGGGCGATGAGGGGAAAAAAGCGATCGTAAGACGCCATTATTCACCATTTCAGTGCTTCCAGTTTTATTACACTTAACGGACAAGAAAATGTTAAACTCATATATGAGTCGTAATATTTTTTTCTAAATGTTCAGAATTTATTAGATTCCCGTCTGCTACCTCTCCGCGGGAGCGGATGAAGGTGAAATTAAGCTCAATCTATGATTTGTAGAGAGGGATTTCACGGCCAGAAGGAAAAAAATTCCAACGGACGTTAGGTACTGTATTTTGCAAGGATCTTGAAAGACCAACGTGTAAACAAGAACTAAACGATTTGAAAAAAAAATAAAGAACTTTTCTCCAAAATACGGGTCGACTTTGTACCCTCTCCAACACTTTTTGGTGAAAACATAGTTAATGGAAGTTAATTGGAAACACTCTTCCGCTAGTATCCCATTTTCACCCGGGTCTACCCTGTATTTGAGTAAAATGTGATCGTCTGCTCAGACGTTCTCTCGGATGGAATTTAATAACTAAAACTGACGTATCTTCTTAAGGAGTAATTGCTGATTTCTTTTCCTTTGTCGAGTTTTCTATTAATTTTTGAAAAAAGCCTGATAAAATTGAAAGGAGAAAATATACCATTTGTGAGATTTATTCTTATCCAATAACTCACGAAGCTTTATCCCCCTGTAAAGCATTCTTTAAGTTCTTAGTAAACTGGTGTCAAAATTTTAAAAACCTTACCAAAAATTTATAAGAATAGACGCGCGGTTATGGAAATTTGCAAAAAAACCATGATAAATGAGAATATGTGGGCAACAACTCCTTAACGAAGTTCAGTGGATGACGATAAGTAGCAGGTGAGGCGGAGGGGAATCTATAGTATTCTTGCAGACAAATAATTCCTGAATGCTAAATATTTGAGACTTTCTATTTGATTATTGCGTTTAATTTTATATTTCGAATGACAGTACGTGGACAGTGTCAGAGTCACTTGAAAGTCCACATAAACATAAGCAATATTTTGAGAATAAAAAAGACCAGAGGGTTCTTTCATTAGGTGACGAATTTTGTTTAATCCAGCTCTGCTACACTCAACCCGTATTGAAATATACTATTTTTATCACTATGTAATTTTTTACACAGGGGATAAATTACTATTATGATTCGATATCGGTGCGACGGGATGGCATCGAGAGGAGAGTTGGCGGCCCGAGGCTTAACCGACCCCCTTTCCTTCACAAGTTTAGAGTTTTCGGTGTCAAGTAAAAGAGGAGATATTTTTCGCTAGTCTGAATTTAGTAGCAATGACAATAAAAAAAATTTATTTATTAAAAGAAAAATTTTATGTTTGCAATGAAGTTTAGTAGGCCAGTCCCGGCGGTACTGCAATGCCGGGTCAACCTGCGGTAGAAACGGAGCAAGCTCCGTGCATCCACCTATTTCCAAAAATCAGTTTAATATTCTGGCACTCCAATGGAGTGCGTATCAGATATTAAGCTGATAAGAACAGATACTACACTTTGATCTTAGCTCAATGAGCCGAGAAGCGATGCCTTTTCTACCTTTAAAACGAATATTTATCATTTTTAAAGGATATGTCACTTGGAGAAATTTGACGACATCTACCGGAGAACACCCGGATTATAATTCAAGAATTGACCGCAAAGGGCTCACCGGACGGCACCTTTCCCTACCCTTACATCAAACCATTCTACTGGAAGTAATACCTCATATTTCATTAATACCATTCTCGTCATTAATCAATCGTCTTTGTATAAGTGATGTTCAGTGAGTGGCGAACTGTACCATTTTTCATTTCCTAGTAAACGAAAAGTCGTGAAATTTTAATCAGATGGCAACATTTGACGTTACCCGCTCTTAAAAATGGTCGAATATTTTATTTTATATTTTGGACTTTCTGTGCAAATGTGGGTATTTTCTTATTGACAAAAAAAAATTACTAATGATCAGTAGAGAATTGCATTCTATTGGTTTTCGGGGATTTCCCCGGGTACGAAATTCGCTCTGTCTAAGTTTTATTTTCTATTCAGAGGGACTAGTTAAAAATAGAAGTGTAATCCTTTGCGTCTCCGAAATGTGTTTTCCCCTTGAAATAAGGTAACACTAGGATACGCAGAAAGGAGAATATGAGGATGATTCCTTTGAAATTAAGGAGATTGGGAAAGCGGCAGTCCAAACCCCACTACCGGGACTTTTCAACTTATTGACAAACAATCGAATGGTTTCTTGATTCGTGGTTTCAAAGAAACTCTGCAAATGAAAATCCTATATAGTAAGATAGGGATTAAGAATTATGTGCAATTAAAAACGGACAGACAACCGAATATTGCGGGTGGCGCCCTGCCTCTTCTGGAGCGAGGTACTACGATACCGCTGGGGTCACTCAAACCCCCAGAACTCAGCCTCTACTTCAGTTAATCCTCTTTGGGACATAACATCGACAATCGGTAACAATTTTTTTCGTTAGTCGTTTATGCCGCCTACGTTACCTCTCGGGGGTTTCACTAGCAGTCAACTTCACGACTCTTGCGAACTGTTGTACGTCTGATTTGTACATATATATAGAGCATCGCCGTTTTCTCCTGTCACATTTCTTCGCAGTGGGAGAGGCATTGTTTTTTTCAACTGCACCTATC
Organism: Diachasmimorpha longicaudata; assembly: GCF_034640455.1. Classification (NCBI taxonomy): domain Eukaryota; kingdom Metazoa; phylum Arthropoda; class Insecta; order Hymenoptera; family Braconidae; genus Diachasmimorpha; species Diachasmimorpha longicaudata. Next base: position 1,811,156 of record NC_087225.1, on the reverse strand, counting down.
CTATGTTGCTCCCAAGTGCTCGTTGTAATTAATTTCGTATTGTTTTTATTATTCAGAACGGTATGTAACCGACATATTGAACCCCCCAAGTTTGTCCCAGCAAGTGTTAATGGATTAATTCAATAATTGGGCAGATTCATCCAGAAATCACTCAGTTGTATTCGTTAATGTTCTGAGTTCTGCTACATCCGTTTTTGAGGTTACACATTGATTTTTTCATTACTGCTAATAATAAACTTCAACGTTTGACATTATTCACATATTAGTGACGTATTTTGATTCAATGTCTGTTATTGCGAGTTAAAAATAGATAGACTTGACTGAGAGATTATGTTGAGACTCGGAGATGTTTATTCTATGAACAAAGGGAGAAATACTCGTGAGGTAAAAATATAGGAAACTCAATTAGCAAATTATCTTTGTACTTGAACGTTGTGTTCATGACATATCCATTTAGGGAATGTTTGAATCATGAGAGTCAGTTAAGAGAACAATTCTCTCAGTCTAGTTTCGAGTGCGAAACATTAATCATTGGAAGTGCTATTAGTGAGAACTCATCCAAATAAGTTAAAGAATTCTGCCATTAAGGTATTTTGTTAATTCTTCCAAATGTGAAAATCGTGGAAATCTACAAAACATCTTTTGTAGACAATTTCTTATGATAATAAAACAATTTTGTGCACTTTTTTGTGAACTAAATGATGTGAATGTGATTTTGGTACTTCGGAAATAATTTTCATGATTTTATTTGAAATGTTTATTTTAATAATTTCAGTAGTGAACTGGTAAAACGGTTTAAGCGGACAATGACAATGACATGAGCTGAAACAGTGATTGTGGCTGCTCTGTTCAGAATTTATTCAAAGTCAATGGCGATTTTGGCTTCATGTTGATCATTTCACTCCACAACCAGTTTCACCTTCTGCCGACAATAATTTATTTCATTTGATAGTCTTAGTTCGAAAGTGTCTACACAGTCAAAGGGTCAAGTCGACTTAGCTCTCATGTTCTTCAACTTCAATGGAGCTATGTCCACTTACACGACCTGTTAACAAATAACTAACTGTAATTCAAAAATTAATAAGTCGAGAATTTTTATTAAATTTTTTTGATTATGAACAATCGGTATAGTGATATTTTTCCTTAAGGATAAACACTAGGGGTAATCATAGTGATAAAATAAGAGTAAACACGTTTTTTGGCTAACGTGGGATCGTTACAAGACATGAATGATAAGCGATTGAATTTCAATCCTTATTAGTGAAATCTGCCTTCATGAAATCATCTTCAGATGGAAAAATGTCAGAGCTCATTAGTGGCCCGATTTTAGTAACAAGCCCAACTGTCCTCGCGACTGTAGGGAAGTAGATTTAATAAACCATTCTTCGTGTCCTTCTACTTAATCAACGGAATAGGAGCTGTGTCGACTTAGCTCTTTGGAAGTTTATTTAGCGCAAAATTGCTACTTGACCCACTTTATCTATTCCAATACATGTCACTAAAGTTACTCCAAAACTCAAATAGTTTTTACAACACATGCATTTGGTGTTCATGAGTCTACTAACATGAAAAAGTTGAATTCGAAAAAAAATCACTTGAACTGTTTTGCCACTTCGCTGCTGAATTGATCCTTTCATCGGTTTAGAAATGAAGAATTATCCTTCGCGATAATCGTCATCTAATCAATACTCTGATTATTTGTCACGATTAGTTTGTTCAAATGGAAGGAGCTCCTCCAAATCTCACATTTAAAAAATATCACGTCTAAAAATAATAAATATTTCACTATCCTGGTGTGCAAATGTGAGACTAACAAATATTGGTCAACTATCAAAAAGTTAAAACATCCACTATTATCATTTGAACATTTCAATTCTATTTATTTCTGCTTTATTGTTTGACATTAGCATGATTTTAAAATTTATTTGCAGGAAGATATTGTAGTCAATTTCACGTAAATATCTCCAAATAACAGCGTTGGGATAAAATTAAATGATGTGATTAAAGACTATGACATTTATTAGTTTGATTGTTGTTGTACACATCTCCAAGTAACCTGACTCAGCTTTTGACCTGACCGATTGTGTATAGATCTTAGGACAAGTCTTAGGACCGTCCCTGAAATGAAGTTGAAAAAATTCTGACTCTTTTTGCTTTCGAATGGAAGTTTTGTAATCGTTCGATTTTCGGATTTGCTAATTTCACTTGGAAATGATGTAGAATTGTCTGAAATGTAACAATGCAAAATTTGCAAATCATGTTTGTATGTGCATATGGTCAACTTGCCCCACTCTTTTAGACAATTAAAAGACTAAACGGCTAAAGTGATTCCGAGAAAGGTCAAATTGTTCTCAATTTCTTTACACTACACCTGCGTAAGAGACACCTCATTACACCCTGGTACACGTATCCATCTATTAACCTGAATAGTCTAGTTGAATTTGAGTGTGAATTTCTGGGGTATCTGGTAGCTTAGTCGATCAAACTTCCTGATAGCGTTTCAACTACCAGCTGGGTTTAATCATAACTTTTTTTTCTTTAATTCTAATTCTCTTCGAGTTTTTTATATTTCCATATTCTCTCCTTAATCCCAGAACCATTCAATAACCCGTTTGTTCATTCACAGGAGGATCTACCGCTATACAATCCCCGCCAGTTCGTCAAAGACTGTCATGTGGATAAAAAATAATCTACTACCATGAATCACCTTTTCGACGAGATAATCAAGGACTGCACCTATGCAGTACCAGGGGCACGTCTGTCCTACGCCGTTCGCAATAAATTAGAGAAACACAAGAAATCGGTACGGCGAGACATCGTAAGCCGCATAAAAGATGACTGTGCACCACTCTTCATCGCTTGCAAACGAGGCCACGTAGAAATTGTTGAATACTTGATAACAGTATGTGACGCTGATATTGAACAACGTGGCCTTTATGAGGTGCCTGATGATAGATCAATTCATTGTGTAACACCACTTTGGTGTGCAGTTGTAGCTGGAAAATTGCCTGTGATAAAGTGTCTGCTGGCTCATGGGGCTGAAGTTAATGCAGTCTCTGACACTGGCTCTACACCAGTAAGATCAGCATGCTTCATGACATATCTGGATATTGTTGAATATCTTGTACAGAATGGAGCTGATATACTTCGTGCTAATTATAATGGGGGTACGTGCTTGATAAATTCAGTACAAAGTGTCGAATTGTGTACATATTTATTGAGACACGGTGCTGATGTCAATGCAAGGGACATCCAAAATAAGACTGCTTTACATTATGCAATTCAGGAGCATAGATTTGAAACTACTAAACTATTTTTAGAGCACAATGCAGATCCACATTTAAAGTCTAGGTATGTGATATTTGTTATTCTAATTAGATGTAGTTCAGTACGGTTCTTGTTAGTATAATGAGTTATGGAATGTGGAATAACAATGTAACGCAAAAATTAGTTTCATTGCTGCTTGAAAGGATCACAGAAATACGCAATTATGATATTATCCTTATTTGTTATACAATTTTGATATATTGTATGAAATGATGAACAAATAGAAATTTAAAAAATAAGATGATAGGGGGTAAGAAATTCGGATTCGTTCAGAATGGTCACGTGATCATCATATAATGATGGTGATCATCACATGGTGGATCATGTCCTTCTCTTTTCGCTGTCAGAAATGATGTTTTTATTATATGAATTGGGTTTCATTGATTCGATTAGCTTAGAAGGAACTTTTAATTACTCGTGGCAATTCAAGTCTCCTTTATATGAAGACATATGTTTTTTCCCTATATAAAAAAAGCATTCTTTCCATAACCATTGACTTTCTTGGGGGCTTCATTTTACTTACGGAGGAATGAAACTCCTTAGATAAAGCTTCATCTAAATTAGAATTAAATTTCAATAAGCAGTTAAAAGCTACTTCTAATTTCATGAAGAAAGTGGAAACCGATTCATACAAGGAGAACAACAGCTCTGATTTCTAAAAGATGTGTTCTTTATATAAGTCAGCATTAAATTCTAATAATGGATTTGAATTGCTGAGAAGGACCGACGATCAACAATTCTTTAAAATAGCCTCTCAAAGCCTATTTAACTGCTTCTACATATAGTATCTTCAGGTAAATCGTCTAAATATGTAATACTACTGATATGAATTTAAAGCCTTCATTTGATACAAGACCAACGAGTGAGGTAAATTTACACAAAGTCAGCGGTGCGCCGCCAGGTGCAACTCAAGTGCATTTTTCTTCCTCACATTACAAATTACGATCGGATAACAAGGATAAGTTGTAATATCATAACTCCGTTTTTCTATGATATTGTTATTCCATAACAAGATTAATTTTCGATGCTGCAGCGCTAATTGTCCCTAAACGCGAGGGCAATTGTGGCTATATGTGTGAGGGAAAATCCTCGTAAGAAAGAAGTACAACACCCTAGATCTCAAGGGATGTCGCCATAATAGGTCTCCGCACTTCAAAACTGTTTAGACACAAAGATAATCCAAATATCATAACTCATACTTCTCAGAATTCTCGGCAATAAAAATGTTCATCATTGTTAAGTATAACCGTAGAACGAAAATTACAAGATTCAATTGTTTTTATCAAATTACTTAGACTGTTATTAACGTTACACTCACTATTTTACATTTTTCCCTTATGGCAGGATTCAATTTAAATTTATAAATTACGGTTTTTCAGATATTAACATATAAATTTGGTATATTTGTTATCAGTTGCATCTGCAAATAATATTAAATCGTTGTCTTATAGTAAGTATATTACAACCGTGTGGGAGTATTGAAATAACTTAATTCAAATAATTCTTCCAATTCAGCATAATGCTCGTATATTTTAGAGTTGATTATGTAGTAAATATTTTTATGGGCAGGTAGTATTCGAATAAATTCGTTAAGCACTTGCGTTTTCATGAATATAACTGTCCTTAGGGAGTAATAAGTTAATTTAACAAAATAATTATGATTTAAGAACAAGTTACGTAATTGACTAATATATGGATTAGTTCCGAGGTGCTCTCGCCTCCGTTGCTAGGCCAACTGAAGATCTCCACTTCCTGGTGGTATAGTATCGGCGATCCCCACACAGACCGTGTTTGTTCTAAACCGGAAAATTTATCCAATAACGCTTCGAAAAATGTCCTCACATCAATTGAAGTTTATCATGATTTCACACAATTTATTTTCACTTCATAGGTACAATGACGATGCGCTACAGACGGCATGTCTCAAAGGAGCAATACAGATCTTCGATTATCTAGTCGAGAATGTTACGTACTCACAGGAGAGACTGGCAAACGCCTACGAATTGATGGGCTCAACGTTTTTTGATGAACATGGCGATATTGCAACGGCACTAGTCTACTGGAGAAAAGCCATGGGAATCAGAATGGAGAACATGGAGGAGGGAATGGTCCTGGAGAAGAAGCCTGTTATGCCGATAAGAGAGAGCTTTAGGAATGCCGTGGAATTCTCAACTATGGACGAGCTCAATGCCATTGCTTTCGATTTAGATGCTATCAGAATACAGAGTTTGTTGATTTGTGAGAGAATACTCGGGGAAAATCATAAAGACACACTTTACAGGCTCATGTACAGAGGTGCTAGTTATGCTGATGCATTGAGGTATCAGAACTGCATCGACATGTGGAGGAGAGCCCTGGAAATTAGGGTGGAAAGAGACTCTGTAAGTTGATTGTTTTTATTATAAATAACCCATCGCGCTATGAAAAGTCATGCGACCTATACCTATACGTGTTATTATTTTTTTTTCCTTTATCTCTACCAATTCGATTGATAGTATGCTTTCGAATGAATCCATCCGAATTCGATTCCAACAATGAAAAGGTAGATATTCGCGATGTGAGTTAGTTGTGATTTAGAAAGATATATTGAATCTATTAGTAACATGAACCGCGACCAAACAATAAATTTTGTAACAACCACCCGACCTCTGATAGGTTCGTATCATAAAAATTATGATCATACGAAATTTCAACTTGTTATTCCAATTTTTCGCCAAATTATTGAGCATCGAATACTGACGATATAAAAGAAACAGGAAAATGGCATCTCACGATTTTTGTAGCAACGAGTATACATATAGCTTTTTATGGTGTTCACGAAGACGAGTATTTTGAAGAAGATAAAAATGGAATCTGTTGAGTGGTTCATTAGATATTCAAGGAAATACATTCACGCAAAAGGTGTAATATCTCTAGAACCGCTTGGGTGATTGCGTCCATCCAAAATAGCAGCCTTTTAGAGAATTAAAAAATCGGTAAGATATATACAAGACGTCCAGTCGGATGCGAAAACGACTAATTACGAGTAAAGTAATGGTCACATCCCTTCTGTCGAATAACGTCGGTCGCTTTTGATTTAATATTTAAATTCTATTATTCCAATCTTAATACTCTGCAGGCTTTGAAATATCAACTACTGTTTCCCAGAAATTCATAATTTGAGACAGAAAAAAAACTCGAATGTTTACAATAAGTCGGAATAAAGTAACTCTAAATTGTATCACCTAAAAAATTCCAAATATAGTAATTTATTTATTTTTTTCAGATTTTATACACAGATACATGTTTTACTGCTCAAGCTCTTGTTAGAATAATGGTTGATTTAAATGAAGTGACAACGGATCGAATTCGAGATAAGGATGAGCCAAGATTCTGTGATGTCGTTGCTGTATTTAAATTGCTTACAAGCCAGCTATGCGAGGCTAGGGAAATACTCGAGGTAATTTACGATGAAATGAGAAGAATAAATAAAAACTAATTGGTATTGATTTTTTTTCTTCACACAGAAGCGTCCAGTGTATAAACGCCATCAGGACAGTTACGATCGTATTTTGAAGTGCGTGACGCACTTGATTTACCTTCTGGTGGAGACAGCTAGGACAAAAGAACAGAAAGTTGAGATTCATCAACTTGTGCGTGAGTTAGTCAGAAGAAATCCAAGATCAGCATCAACAGGGGATAGTTTGCTACATCTTTGCGTGTCTAGTTTGAATTACATTACTTCTAGTTACTTCACTTCTGACGAAAAAATGGTTCGTATTTCTTCCCAATTTCAAATCAGAGTATTATAATGAAGTAAAATGAAATTATTTAAGGAGGAAATTAGGAAAAAAATGAAAAAAAAAATCACATCTCGCGTATTTTCCGGAGAAATAATCTCACCGACTTTTCTGTCAACTCCAAGCGTCGGAGGTTGTTTAAGTGGAAAAATTCTTATAAAATGGTTTTTCTGTTTCTATCGCTTATAATAAAGTTAAGGAAGAGAAAGACGAAGAATTCCCCCAAATTCACCCCGGATATATTGTTTAAACAATTGGAATTCACGACTTTATCGTGTTTACTCAATATCTCGATAAATATTGACAGGAGAAAACAGGAACATGAATACAAAATTAGTTGTCATGAAATTATAGTCTTTTTATCATAACAATCAAATCGGGCACACCAACCTGTGAAGGCATCCGCTACACTCCCCAACTGTTGGCCAATGTCGGCGAACCGCTCACTCACTTGGTACTCCAGCATGCAAAAATCATTTATAAATAATATTCAATTAATTTCAGACACGAAATCAGGGGGAATGATAGAAAAATTGTTTGTAAAAGTCTATATTACATACCATCATGCTTCATTTAAATGCAAGAACTATTATTATGTACTATTATTCAAAAAGCAGGAATTTTTACAAAAAAGTTTGTGAAACAATATATGACTATTGGCATTATTATAATCGTTATTTTTATTATTGTTAGCGATAAACATACTTGCCATCCAAAAGGATATAGATGGGGGACAGCAAGTAGAAACACAAAGCTGAACGTAAACCATTGCCATCTTGCATTTTCAAAACTATCATCAGAATGAAAATTATGTTATGTGGAATTTTATTAGGAATAATTTTTGATGAATTTTTGATGAATTTATTTTTTTGCTACAAACAAAATTTATGAAGATATTCAGGAAAAACGCTAAAATCGCAAATGTAACTTGCAAACACTAAAACGAGTGATAAAAATCAAACTTTTTGTAGGAGTTTCTCCATCAATTTTAGAACTCTCCGCCTCTGACGCCAGATCCAAATATAGGGAGTATGAAATCTGGATGATTAGGACTCTCGGAAGAATCTTTTACACTTGACATTTGCGGAAACTTTTTTAGTTTTGCACTAAATACCAAATCCTTTTTACTTGATAGTGACAACCGTCCGATTTGTAGTTTTTGGTCAAGATTCAACGGAGGTTTGTAATGTAACGGAGATGATGAAATTGAATTATAATAACAGAATTAATATTTTGAAATTGAAAAACTGAGAAAATGGACCGGTATATTTGAAAATATTAAGAATTGAGCTACCAATAGGTTCACTATTATATTAAAAATTAACGATTTATTAATGAGTATGACACCATCCAATTGATTTTCTCTTATTTCTTCATTAGGAAGAGATGATCGACATTGGAAGGTCACAATTACTGTTTAATGAAAAATAAATTTATTGCAGGTAGTTTTTCCTCACACCGAAGTTGTTAAATTACTACTCGATTGTGGGGCCCACGTGAATGCCAGAAATGAATCTCGTTCAATTCCACTGCACATTGCAAGCAACGCCTACAACTTCCTCAATCCAGTAAGTAATGCTCCTGATGCAGATGGCGTCAGGTGGAGGCCTTCGTCGAATTCGCATTGTTAATAGTCGCTTATTCTGTCCTTACTTATTACTAATTAAAGACCTGTCTCAACTTTGAATTTTTACAGGTCATCAAATTACTACTTGATTATGGGGCCCACCTGGACACTCCCAACCGGGCGGGTGACACACCAGCAAAACTCATATCTTCAAACCCTCACAACAGCATAAATCTCGTCAACTACATGAGTCTGCGGTGCTACGCTGCTCAAGCCATCTTTAAATATGGGATCCGATGTACTGAACTACCACTAACGCTGCATCAATTCCTGGAATATCATCGACCTCTCCCTAATAATTCATAAGCAATGCAAAAAATATTCAGCCTGAGTTATCTCGGAAATTCTGCCTTTAGAGCCCGCAAGAATCGCAAAATTGACAAGAAATTTCATTGCGTTTGACATTAACCCTAGATTCCTCATCATATGAGAGCGTCACTGTCAAATTTATTTTTCGATAAAATATTAATTTATGGAAAAAGTATTATCGAAAAATGTGAAAAAATTTCGATAGAACTGTTTTCATTCGAAGGACGGAAAATCTTGTCATCGGGCAGTACGAAAAAGTAATTTTCTAGATACGCTTAGTATATCTAAAACATTCACTTTTCATTCACACTTCAATAAAATAAATCTTTTGTTGAAAAGTGATGTTTGTATCGTCGGATTATATCGATTCGACAGAATCTTATTTTCATTTTTATTTTTTGCACCGAATTCGAAGAGCTTGAATGAAACCAAAATTGAACTGTATGAAATGAAGTTTCTCGCGGGAAAATATAGTTGCCAAATGCGAAAATTGTTTGTCTCAGTGCCGTATGAGCAAAAATTTTACGTCCATATTAATTAAATTTACCATATTGATATTGTATTTCCTCGAAAAATGGACTATTAAACCAAAGGAGACAGGAAATTGTTGATGAAAAACATGACGATAGTTGGATGTTTTGGTCGTCAAGGGTTGTTTGACCTCCCTCGATTGTCAGTCTTTGGAGTGACAATCGAACTTATCACATGTACACTTCATACAGAATATATTATTTTACTTAATATCGTGTTCATCGTCCCCTTATTGCCACTAAATACTACAATAGAAATCATGGCCATATTAGGGACGACTAGAATACATAGTAAATATTGGACAATTGTAACCCTTTCTTTTAACTGGTTTGAGAATCCATTCTCTTTTTATTTACCATTGCATGTACTTAAAAACTCGTGACCATGACGACCAATTCCATGTCAAATGAATAAAAAACCCTCATGTTTCGGATTATCTTCGCAATTTTTTCGGAGAAGAAGTGTAAGAGACGAAGATCTCATAAAATTTTTAGACTGATTAGATTTTTTTAATAAGTTATGAATGTTAAAAATTGTTACTTTGTTTCCTGAATTTTTGTTCTTATTTCAAAAAAGGTGAACTAAACATTAGGAATCGAATTTTTATCTACGCGCATTTCGAGGTAATCGAGAAAGCGTCAAAATGAGCACAATTAAACTCAGTTTATTCCTTTTTTAAAGTCATTATTCCGAAATCAGTTTTCAATACCTCGAAATTTTTTTTAACGTTAAATGCCAAGCTACCTATTTTATAACAGCTGAGTTTCATATGCTTCGACTCAGAAAAAGACAATAAGAAATGGGATTTTTTGTTTAATTTTTTTTCATTTGACGTGGAATTACTCAGCTCTAATTACTCATGCTTGACTTGCGAGGATGATCTGTAAGTATGGTGGCATTGACCAAATTTGGTTAACATTATAAAAACTTCGTAAAAAATTATTGAACCGATTTGCAACACAATTATTCAACAAGTTCAATGATTCAGTAAAAAGTCTACTTTTTAGTTAAATTACTTGACGATGATTTGTAAAAAATATATATCGACATCTTAATAACATACGATGTTAATACTTTTATTTGTTTATAAGATGTCGATATGATCAATGCCATCTAAATATTAATGAACATATATTTTGTCGTTAATATTCTGAGTAAAAAAATAACAGATATTATTTGAACCTACAGAAAACGAATGACAAACTCAATTTTACGAATTCGTCAAAATTCTGGAATTGCATATTTATTTGCTCAAAAAGTAAACTCACCCGTTTTCTTCAATTTTTTAAATATCGGCTCTGAACCACTATAGGCGATGAAAAGAAATTAACAAGAGACAAGTTGTTAAAATTGCCACATATCCTCAAGTTGCGGAAAAAGTAACGCTCATATGATAGGATCTAGATAGAGTTTAACATAAATCGTAAAACTTGGTGAATCCATTAATCTGCTAAGTCAGTCTTTAACTAGTTTTATTTAGAGTGACGATTTTCTAGTTTAACCGAATCTCATTATTTTAACAAAATCATTGTAAAGAGGGAATTTAATTTCCGTGACTGTTATCTTTGTGTTCTCGTTATACT